>NW_027618857.1:0-59123 GCF_964187855.1 Myxine glutinosa | reverse complement strand
GGTTTCCTGCACCAACACAAGTGCAAAAAGTGGTTTTTCAACACTAACACAAGTGCGAAAAGTGGTTTTTCAACACTAACACAAGTGCGAAAAGTGTTTTTTCCACACTAATACAAGTGCAAAAGTGGTTTCCTGCACCAACACAAGTGCGAAAAGTGATTTTTCAACACTAACACAAGTGCAAAAAGTGGTTTTTCAACACTAACACAAGTGCAAAAAGTGGTTTTTCAACACTATCACAAGTGCAAAAAGTGTTTTTTCCACACTAATACAAGTGCAAAAGTGGTTTCCTGCACCAACACAAGTGCAAAAAGTGGTTTTTCAACACTAACACAAGTGCGAAAAGTGGTTTTTCAACACTAACACAAGTGCGAAAAGTGTTTTTTCCACACTAATACAAGTGCAAAAGTGGTTTCCTGCACCAACACAAGTGCGAAAAGTGATTTTTCAACACTAACACAAGTGCAAAAAGTGGTTTTTCAACACTAACACAAGTGCGAAAAGTGTTTTTTCAACACTATCACAAGTGCAAAAAGTGTTTTTTCCACACTAATACAAGTGCAAAAGTGGTTTCCTGCACCAACACAAGTGTGAAAAGTGGTTTTTCAACACTAACACAAGTGCGAAAAGTGTTTTTTCCACACTATTACAAGTGCAAAAGTGGTTTCCTGCACCAACACAAGTGCGAAAAGTGGTTTTTCAACACTATCACAAGTGCAAAAAGTGGTTTTTCAACACTAACACAAGTGCGAAAAGTGGTTTTTCAACACTAACACAAGTGCGAAAAGTGGTTTTTCAACACTAACACAAGTGCGAAAAGTGGTTTTTCAACACTAACACAAGTGCGAAAAGTAGTTTTTCCACACTAATACAAGTGCAAAAGTGGTTTCATGCACCAACACAAGTGCGAAAAGTGGTTTTTCAACACTAACACAAGTGCAAAAAGTGGTTTTTCAACACTATCACAAGTGCAAAAAGTGTTTTTTCCACACTAATACAAGTGCAAAAGTGGTTTCCTGCATCAACACAAGTGCGAAAAGTGGTTTTTCAACACTAACACAAGTGCGAAAAGTGGTTTTTCAACACTAACACAAGTGCGAAAAGTGGTTTTTCAACACTAACACAAGTGCGAAAAGTGGTTTTTCCACACTAATACAAGTGCAAAAGTGGTTTCCTGCACCAACACAAGTGCGAAAAGTGGTTTTTCAAAACTAACACAAGTGCGAAAAGTGGTTTTTCAACACTAACACAAGTGCGAAAAGTGTTTTTCCACACTAATACAAGTGCAAAAGTGGTTTCCTGCACCAACACAAGTGCGAAAAGTGGTTTTTCAACACTAACACAAGTGCGAAAAGTGGTTTTTCAACACTAACACAAGTGCGAAAAGTGTTTTATCCACACTAATACAAGTGCAAAAGTGCTTTCCTGCACCAACACAAGTGCGAAAAGTGATTTTTCAACACTAACACAAGTGCGAAAAGTGGTTTTTCAACACTAACACAAGTGTGAAAAGTGGTTTTTCAACACTAACACAAGTGCGAAAACTGGTTTTTCCACACTAATACAAGTGCAAAAGTGGTTTCCTGCACCAACACAAGTGCGAAAAGTGGTTTTTCAACACTAACACAAGTGCGAAAAGTGGTTTTTCAACACTATCACAAGTGCAAAAAGTGTTTTTTCCACACTAATACAAGTGCAAAAGTGGTTTCCTGCACCAAAACAAGTGCGAAAAGTGGTTTTTCAACACTAACACAAGTGCGAAAAGTGGGTTTTCAACACTAACACAAGTGCGAAATGTGTTTTTCCCACACTAATACAAGTGCAAAAGTGGTTTCCTGCACCAACACAAGTGCGAAAAGTGGTTTTTCAACACTAACACAAGTGCGAAAAGTGTTTTTTCAACACTAACACAAGTGCGAAAAGTGTTTTTTCCACACTAATACAAGTGCAAAAGTGGTTTCCTGCACCAACACAAGTGCGAAAAGTGGTTTTTCAACACTAACACAAGTGCGAAAAGTGGTTTTTCAACACTAACACAAGTGCGAAAAGTGGTTTTTCAACACTAACACAAGTGCGAAAAGTGTTTTTTCCACACTAATACAAGTGCAAAAGTGGTTTCCTGCACCAACACAAGTGCGAAATGTGGGTTTTCAACACTAACACAAGTGCGAAAAGTGGTTTTTCAACACTATCACAAGTGCAAAAAGTGTTTTTTCCACACTAATACAAGTGCAAAAGTGGTTTCCTGCACCAACAAAAGTGCGAAAAGTGGTTTTTCAACACTAACACAAGTGTGAAAAGTGGTTTTTCAACACTAACACAAGTGCGAAAAGTGGTTTTTCAACACTAACACAAGTGTGAAAAGTGGTTTTTCAACACTAACACAAGTGCGAAAACTGGTTTTTCCACACTAATACAAGTGCAAAAGTGGTTTCCTGCACCAACACAAGTGCGAAAAGTGGTTTTTCAACACTAACACAAGTGCGAAAAGTGGTTTTTCAACACTATCACAAGTGCAAAAAGTGTTTTTTCCACACTAATACAAGTGCAAAAGTGGTTTCCTGCACCAAAACAAGTGCGAAAAGTGGTTTTTCAACACTAACACAAGTGCGAAAAGTGGGTTTTCAACACTAACACAAGTGCGAAAAGTGTTTTTCCCACACTAATACAAGTGCAAAAGTGGTTTCCTGCACCAACACAAGTGCGAAAAGTGGTTTTTCAACACTAACACAAGTGCGAAAAGTGTTTTTTCAACACTAACACAAGTGCGAAAAGTGTTTTTTCCACACTAATACAAGTGCAAAAGTGGTTTCCTGCACCAACACAAGTGCGAAAAGTGGTTTTTCAACACTAACACAAGTGCGAAAAGTGGTTTTTCAACACTAACACAAGTGCGAAAAGTGGTTTTTCAACACTAACACAAGTGCGAAAAGTGTTTTTTCCACACTAATACAAGTGCAAAAGTGGTTTCCTGCACCAACACAAGTGCGAAATGTGGGTTTTCAACACTAACACAAGTGCGAAAAGTGGTTTTTCAACACTATCACAAGTGCAAAAAGTGTTTTTTCCACACTAATACAAGTGCAAAAGTGGTTTCCTGCACCAACAAAAGTGCGAAAAGTGGTTTTTCAACACTAACACAAGTGTGAAAAGTGGTTTTTCAACACTAACACAAGTGCGAAAAGTGGTTTTTCAACACTATCACAAGTGCAAAAAGTGTTTTTTCCACACTAATACAAGTGCAAAAGTGGTTTCCTGCACCAACACAAGTGCGAAAAGTGGTTTTTCAACACTAACACAAGTGCGAAAAGTGGTTTTTCAACACTAATACAAGTGCAAATGTGGTTTCCTGCACCAACACAAGTGCGAAAAGTGATTTTCAACACTAACACAAGTGCGAAAAGTGGTTTTTCAACACTATCACAAGTGCAAAAAGTGTTTTTTCCACACTAATACAAGTGCAAAGTGGTTTCCTGCACCAACACAAGTGCGAAAACTCGTTTTTCAACACTAACACAAGTGCGAAAAGTGGTTTTTCAACACTAACACAAGTGCGAAAAGTGGTTTTTCAACACTAACACAAGTGCGAAAAGTAGATTTTCCACACTAATACAAGTGCAAAAGTGGTTTCATGCACCAACACAAGTGCGAAAAGTGGTTTTTCAACACTAACACAAGTGCAAAAAGTGGTTTTTCAACACTATCACAAGTGCAAAAAGTGTTTTTTCCACACTAATACAAGTGCAAAAGTGGTTTCCTGCATCAACACAAGTGCGAAAAGTGGTTTTTCAACACTAACACAAGTGCGAAAAGTGGTTTTTCAACACTAACACAAGTGCGAAAAGTGGTTTTTCAACACTAACACAAGTGCGAAAAGTGGTTTTTCCACACTAATACAAGTGCAAAGGTGGTTTCCTGCACCAACACAAGTGCGAAAAGTGGTTTTTCAAAACTAACACAAGTGCGAAAAGTGGTTTTTCAACACTTATACAAGTGCAAAAAGTGTTTTTTCCACACTAATACAAGTGCAAAAGTGTTTCCTGCACCAACACAAGTGCGAAAAGTGGTTTTTCAACACTAACACAAGTGCGAAAAGTGGTTTTTCAACACTATCACAAGTGCAAAAAGTGTTTTTTCCACACTAATACAAGTGCAAAAGTGGTTTCCTGCACCAAAACAAGTGCGAAAAGTGGTTTTTCAACACTAACACAAGTGCGACAAGTGGTTTTTCAACACTAACACAAGTGTGAAAAGTGTTTTTCCCACACTAATACAAGTGCAAAAGTGGTTTCCTGCACCAACACAAGTGCGAAAAGTGGTTTTTCAACACTAACACAAGTGCGAAAAGTGGTTTTTCAACACTAACACAAGTGCGAAAAGTGTTTTTTCAACACTATCACAAGTGCGAAAAGTGGTTTTTCAACACTAACACAAGTGCGAAAAGTGTTTTTTTCCACACTAACACAAGTGCAAAAGTGGTTTCCTGCACCAACACAAGTGCGAAAAGTGGTTTTTCAACACTAACACAAGTGCAAAAAGTGGTTTTTCAACACTAACACAAGTGCGAAAAGTGTTTTTTTCCACACTAATACAAGTGCAAAAGTGGTTTCCTCCACCAACACAAGTGCGAAAAGTGGTTTTTCAACACTAACACAAGTGCGAAAAGTGGTTTTTCAACACTAACACAAGTGCGAAAAGTGGTTTTTCCACACTAATACAAGTGCAAAAGTGGTTTCCTGCACCAAAACAAGTGTGAAAAGTGGTTTTTCAACACTAACACAAGTGCGAAAAGTGGTTTTTCAACACTAACACAAGTGCGAAAAGTGTTTTTTCCACACTATTACAAGTGCAAAAGTGGTTTCCTGCACCAACACAAGTGCGAAAAGTGGTTTTTCAACACTAACACAAGTGCGAAAAGTGGTTTTTCAACACTAACACAAGGGCGAAAAGTGGTTTTTCAACACTAACACAAGTGCGATAAGTGGTTTTTCAACACTAACACAAGTGCGAAAAGTGGTTTTTCAACACTAACACAAGTGCGAAAAGTAGTTTTTCCACACTAATACAAGTGCAAAAGTGGTTTCATGCACCAACACAAGTGCGAAAAGTGGTTTTTCAACACTAACACAAGTGCAAAAAGTGGTTTTTCAACACTATCACAAGTGCAAAAAGTGTTTTTTCCACACTAATACAAGTGCAAAAGTGGTTTCCTGCATCAACACAAGTGCGAAAAGTGGTTTTTCAACACTAACACAAGTGCGAAAAGTGGTTTTTCAACACTAACACAAGTGCGAAAAGTGGTTTTTCAACACTAACACAAGTGCGAAAAGTGGTTTTTCCACACTAATACAAGTGCAAAAGTGGTTTCCTGCACCAACACAAGTGCGAAAAGTGGTTTTTCAAAACTAACACAAGTGCGAAAAGTGGTTTTTCAACACTAACACAAGTGCGAAAAGTGTTTTTCCACACTAATACAAGTGCAAAAGTGGTTTCCTGCACTAACACAAGTGCGAAAAGTGGTTTTTCAACACTAACACAAGTGCGAAAAGTGTTTTATCCACACTAATACAAGTGCAAAAGTGCTTTCCTGCACCAACACAAGTGCGAAAAGTGATTTTTCAACACTAATACAAGTGCGAAAAGTGGTTTTTCAACACTAACACAAGTGTGAAAAGTGGTTTTTCAACACTAACACAAGTGCGAAAACTGGTTTTTCCACACTAATACAAGTGCAAAAGTGGTTTCCTGCACCAACACAAGTGCGAAAAGTGGTTTTTCAACACTAACACAAGTGCGAAAAGTGGTTTTTCAACACTATCACAAGTGCAAAAAGTGTTTTTTCCACACTAATACAAGTGCAAAAGTGGTTTCCTGCACCAAAACAAGTGCGAAAAGTGGTTTTTCAACACTAACACAAGTGCGAAAAGTGGGTTTTCAACACTAACACAAGTGCGAAAAGTGTTTTTCCCACACTAATACAAGTGCAAAAGTGGTTTCCTGCACCAACACAAGTGCGAAAAGTGGTTTTTCAACACTAACACAAGTGCGAAAAGTGTTTTTTCAACACTAACACAAGTGCGAAAAGTGTTTTTTCCACACTAATACAAGTGCAAAAGTGGTTTCCTGCACCAACACAAGTGCGAAAAGTGGTTTTTCAACACTAACACAAGTGCGAAAAGTGGTTTTTCAACACTAACACAAGTGCGAAAAGTGGTTTTTCAACACTAACACAAGTGCGAAAAGTGTTTTTTCCACACTAATACAAGTGCAAAAGTGGTTTCCTGCACCAACACAAGTGCGAAATGTGTGTTTTCAACACCAACACAAGTGCGAAAAGTGGTTTTTCAACACTATCACAAGTGCAAAAAGTGTTTTTTCCACACTAATACAAGTGCAAAAGTGGTTTCCTGCACCAACAAAAGTGCGAAAAGTGGTTTTTCAACACTAACACAAGTGTGAAAAGTGGTTTTTCAACACTAACACAAGTGCGAAAAGTGGTTTTTCAACACTATCACAAGTGCAAAAAGTGTTTTTTCCACACTAATACAAGTGCAAAAGTGGTTTCCTGCACCAACACAAGTGCGAAAAGTGGTTTTTCAACACTAACACAAGTGCGAAAAGTGGTTTTTCAACACTAATACAAGTGCAAATGTGGTTTCCTGCACCAACACAAGTGCGAAAAGTGATTTTCAACACTAACACAAGTGTGAAAAGTGGTTTTTCAACACTATCACAAGTGCAAAAAGTGTTTTTTCCACACTAATACAAGTGCAAAGTGGTTTCCTGCACCAACACAAGTGCGAAAACTCGTTTTTCAACACTAACACAAGTGCGAAAAGTGTTTTTTCAACACTAACACAAGTGCGAAAAGTGGTTTTTACACAATAATACAAGAGCGAAAAGTGTTTTTTCAACACTATCACAAGTGCAAAAAGTGGTTTTTCAACACTATCACAAGTGCAAAAAGTGTTTTTTCCACACTAATACAAGTGCAAAAGTGGTTTCCTGCACCAACACAAGTGCAAAAAGTGGTTTTTCAACACTAACACAAGTGCGAAAAGTGGTTTTTCAACACTAACACAAGTGCGAAAAGTGTTTTTTCCACACTAATACAAGTGCAAAAGTGGTTTCCTGCACCAACACAAGTGCGAAAAGTGATTTTTCAACACTAACACAAGTGCAAAAAGTGGTTTTTCAACACTAACACAAGTGCGAAAAGTGGTTTTTCAACACTATCACAAGTGCAAAAAGTGTTTTTTCCACACTAATACAAGTGCAAAAGTGGTTTCCTGCACCAACACAAGTGCAAAAAGTGGTTTTTCAACACTAACACAAGTGCGAAAAGTGGTTTTTCAACACTAACACAAGTGCAAAAAGTGTTTTTTCCACACTAATACAAGTGCAAAAGTGGTTTCCTGCACCAACACAAGTGCGAAAAGTGATTTTTCAACACTAACACAAGTGCAAAAAGTGGTTTTTCAACACTAACACAAGTGCGAAAAGTGGTTTTTCAACACTAACACAAGTGCGAAAAGTGGTTTTTCCACACTAATACAAGTGCAAAAGTGGTTTCCTGAACCAACACAAGTGCGAAAAGTGGTTTTTCAACACTAACACAAGTGCGAAAAGTGGTTTTTCAACACTATCACAAGTGCAAAAAGTGTTTTTTCCACACTAATACAAGTGCAAAAGTGGTTTCCTGCACCAAAACAAGTGCGAAAAGTGGTTTTTCAACACTAACACAAGTGCGAAAAGTGGTTTTTCAACACTAACACAAGGGCGAAAAGTGTTTATGCCACACAAATACAAGTGCAAAAGTGGTATCCTGCACCAACACAAGTGCGAAAAGTGGTTTTTCAACACTAACACAAGTGCGAAAAGTGGTTTTTGAACACTAACACAAGTGCGAAAAGTGTTTTTTCCACACTAATACAAGTGCAAAAGTGGTTTCCTGCACCAACACAAGTGCGAAAAGTGGTTTTTCAACACTAACACAAGTGCGAAAAGTGGTTTTTCAACACTAACACAAGTGCGAAAAGTGGTTTTTCAACACTAACACAAGTGCAAAAAGTGTTTTTTCCACACTAATACAAGTGCAAAAGAGGTTTCCTGCACCAACACAAGTGCAAAAAGTGGTTTTTCAACACTAACACAAGTGCGAAAAGTGGTTTTTCAACACTATCACAAGTGCAAAAAGTGTTTTTTCCACACTAATACAAGTGCAAAAGTGGTTTCCTGCACCAACTCAAGTGCGAAAAGTGGTTTTTCAACACTAACACAAGTGTGAAAAGTGGTTTTTCAACACTAACACAAGTGCGAAAAGTGGTTTTTCAACACTATCACAAGTGCAAAAAGTGTTTTTTCCACACTAATACAAGTGCAAAACGGTTTCCTGCACCAACACAAGTGCGAAAAGTGGTTTTTCAACACTAAAACAAGTGCGAAAAGTGGTTTTTCAACACTAACACAAGTGCGAAAAGTGGTTTTTCCACACTAATACAAGTGCAAAAGTGGTTTCCTGCACCAACACAAGTGCGAAAAGTGGTTTTTCAACACTAACACAAGTGCGAAAAGTGTTTTTTCAACACTATCACAAGTGCAAAAAGTGTTTTTTCCACACTAATGCAAGTGCAAAAGTGGTTTCCTGCACCAACACAAGTGTGAAAAGTGGTTTTTCAACACTAACACAAGTGCGAAAAGTGGTTTTTCAACACTAACACAAGTGCGAAAAGTGTTTTTTCCACACTATTACAAGTGCAAAAGTGGTTTCCTGCACCAACACAAGTGCGAAAAGTGGTTTTTCAACACTAACACAAGTGCGAAAAGTGGTTTTTCAACACTAACACAAGTGTGAAAAGTGGTTTTTCAACACTAACACAAGTGCGAAAAGTGGTTTTTCAACACTAACACAAGTGCGAAAAGTGGTTTTTCAACACTAACACAAGTGCGAAAAGTAGTTTTTCCACACTAATACAAGTGCAAAAGTGGTTTCATGCACCAACACAAGTGCGAAAAGTGGTTTTTCAACACTAACACAAGTGCAAAAAGTGGTTTTTCAACACTATCACAAGTGCAAAAAGTGTTTTTTCCACACTAATACAAGTGCAAAAGTGGTTTCCTGCATCAACACAAGTGCGAAAAGTGGTTTTTCAACACTAACACAAGTGCGAAAAGTGGTTTTTCAACACTAACACAAGTGCGAAAAGTGGTTTTTCAACACTAACACAAGTGCGAAAAGTGGTTTTTCCACACTAATACAAGTGCAAAAGTGGTTTCCTGCACCAACACAAGTGCGAAAAGTGGTTTTTCAAAACTAACACAAGTGCGAAAAGTGGTTTTTCAACACTAACACAAGTGCGAAAAGTGTTTTTCCACACTAATACAAGTGCAAAAGTGGTTTCCTGCACCAACACAAGTGCGAAAAGTGGTTTTTCAACACTAACACAAGTGCGAAAAGTGGTTTTTCAACACTAACACAAGTGCGAAAAGTGTTTTATCCACACTAATACAAGTGCAAAAGTGCTTTCCTGCACCAACACAAGTGCGAAAAGTGATTTTTCAACACTAACACAAGTGCGAAAAGTGGTTTTTCAACACTAACACAAGTGTGAAAAGTGGTTTTTCAACACTAACACAAGTGCGAAAAGTGGTTTTTCCACACTAATACAAGTGCAAAAGTGGTTTCCTGCACCAACACAAGTGCGAAAAGTGGTTTTTCAACACTAACACAAGTGCGAAAAGTGGTTTTTCAACACTATCACAAGTGCAAAAAGTGTTTTTTCCACACTAATACAAGTGCAAAAGTGGTTTCCTGCACCAAAACAAGTGCGAAAAGTGGTTTTTCAACACTAACACAAGTGCGAAAAGTGGGTTTTCAACACTAACACAAGTGCGAAAAGTGTTTTTCCCACACTAATACAAGTGCAAAAGTGGTTTCCTGCACCAACACAAGTGCGAAAAGTGGTTTTTCAACACTAACACAAGTGCGAAAAGTGTTTTTTCAACACTAACACAAGTGCGAAAAGTGTTTTTTCCACACTAATACAAGTGCAAAAGTGGTTTCCTGCACCAACACAAGTGCGAAAAGTGGTTTTTCAACACTAACACAAGTGCGAAAAGTGGTTTTTCAACACTAACACAAGTGCGAAAAGTGGTTTTTCAACACTAACACAAGTGCGAAAAGTGTTTTTTCCACACTAATACAAGTGCAAAAGTGGTTTCCTGCACCAACACAAGTGCGAAATGTGGGTTTTCAACACTAACACAAGTGCGAAAAGTGGTTTTTCAACACTATCACAAGTGCAAAAAGTGTTTTTTCCACACTAATACAAGTGCAAAAGTGGTTTCCTGCACCAACAAAAGTGCGAAAAGTGGTTTTTCAACACTAACACAAGTGTGAAAAGTGGTTTTTCAACACTAACACAAGTGCGAAAAGTGGTTTTTCAACACTATCACAAGTGCAAAAAGTGTTTTTTCCACACTAATACAAGTGCAAAAGTGGTTTCCTGCACCAACACAAGTGCGAAAAGTGGTTTTTCAACACTAACACAAGTGCGAAAAGTGGTTTTTCAACACTAATACAAGTGCAAATGTGGTTTCCTGCACCAACACAAGTGCGAAAAGTGATTTTCAACACTAACACAAGTGCGAAAAGTGGTTTTTCAACACTATCACAAGTGCAAAAAGTGTTTTTTCCACACTAATACAAGTGCAAAGTGGTTTCCTGCACCAACACAAGTGCGAAAACTCGTTTTTCAACACTAACACAAGTGCGAAAAGTGTTTTTTCAACACTAACACAAGTGCGAAAAGTGGTTTTTCCACAATAATACAAGTGCGAAAAGTGTTTTTTCAACACTATCACAAGTGCAAAAAGTGGTTTTTCAACACTATCACAAGTGCAAAAAGTGTTTTTTCCACACTAATACAAGTGCAAAAGTGGTTTCCTGCACCAACACAAGTGCAAAAAGTGGTTTTTCAACACTAACACAAGTGCGAAAAGTGGTTTTTCAACACTAACACAAGTGCGAAAAGTGTTTTTTCCACACTAATACAAGTGCAAAAGTGGTTTCCTGCACCAACACAAGTGCGAAAAGTGATTTTTCAACACTAACACAAGTGCAAAAAGTGGTTTTTCAACACTAACACAAGTGCGAAAAGTGGTTTTTCAACACTATCACAAGTGCAAAAAGTGTTTTTTCCACACTAATACAAGTGCAAAAGTGGTTTCCTGCACCAACACAAGTGCAAAAAGTGGTTTTTCAACACTAACACAAGTGCGAAAAGTGGTTTTTCAACACTAACACAAGTGCGAAAAGTGTTTTTTCCACACTAATACAAGTGCAAAAGTGGTTTCCTGCACCAACACAAGTGCGAAAAGTGATTTTTCAACACTAACACAAGTGCAAAAAGTGGTTTTTCAACACTAACACAAGTGCGAAAAGTGTTTTTTCAACACTATCACAAGTGCAAAAAGTGTTTTTTCCACACTAATACAAGTGCAAAAGTGGTTTCCTGCACCAACACAAGTGTGAAAAGTGGTTTTTCAACACTAACACAAGTGCGAAAAGTGGGTTTTCAACACTAACACAAGTGCGAAAAGTGTTTTTCCCACACTAATACAAGTGCAAAAGTGGTTTCCTGCACCAACACAAGTGCGAAAAGTGGTTTTTCAACACTAACACAAGTGCGAAAAGTGTTTTTTCAACACTAACACAAGTGCGAAAAGTGTTTTTTCCACACTAATACAAGTGCAAAAGTGGTTTCCTGCACCAACACAAGTGCGAAAAGTGGTTTTTCAACACTAACACAAGTGCGAAAAGTGGTTTTTCAACACTAACACAAGTGCGAAAAGTGGTTTTTCAACACTAACACAAGTGCGAAAAGTGTTTTTTCCACACTAATACAAGTGCAAAAGTGGTTTCCTGCACCAACACAAGTGCGAAATGTGGGTTTTCAACACTAACACAAGTGCGAAAAGTGGTTTTTCAACACTATCACAAGTGCAAAAAGTGTTTTTTCCACACTAATACAAGTGCAAAAGTGGTTTCCTGCACCAACAAAAGTGCGAAAAGTGGTTTTTCAACACTAACACAAGTGTGAAAAGTGGTTTTTCAACACTAACACAAGTGCGAAAAGTGGTTTTTCAACACTATCACAAGTGCAAAAAGTGTTTTTTCCACACTAATACAAGTGCAAAAGTGGTTTCCTGCACCAACACAAGTGCGAAAAGTGGTTTTTCAACACTAACACAAGTGCGAAAAGTGGTTTTTCAACACTAATACAAGTGCAAATGTGGTTTCCTGCACCAACACAAGTGCGAAAAGTGATTTTCAACACTAACACAAGTGCGAAAAGTGGTTTTTCAACACTATCACAAGTGCAAAAAGTGTTTTTTCCACACTAATACAAGTGCAAAGTGGTTTCCTGCACCAACACAAGTGCGAAAACTCGTTTTTCAACACTAACACAAGTGCGAAAAGTGGTTTTTCAACACTAACACAAGTGCGAAAAGTGGTTTTTCAACACTAACACAAGTGCGAAAAGTAGATTTTCCACACTAATACAAGTGCAAAAGTGGTTTCATGCACCAACACAAGTGCGAAAAGTGGTTTTTCAACACTAACACAAGTGCAAAAAGTGGTTTTTCCACACTAATACAAGTGCAAAAGTGGTTTCCTGCACCAACACAAGTGCGAAATGTGGGTTTTCAACACTAACACAAGTGCGAAAAGTGGTTTTTCAACACTATCACAAGTGCAAAAAGTGTTTTTTCCACACTAATACAAGTGCAAAAGTGGTTTCCTGCACCAACAAAAGTGCGAAAAGTGGTTTTTCAACACTAACACAAGTGTGAAAAGTGGTTTTTCAACACTAACACAAGTGCGAAAAGTGGTTTTTCAACACTATCACAAGTGCAAAAAGTGTTTTTTCCACACTAATACAAGTGCAAAAGTGGTTTCCTGCACCAACACAAGTGCGAAAAGTGGTTTTTCAACACTAACACAAGTGCGAAAAGTGGTTTTTCAACACTAATACAAGTGCAAATGTGGTTTCCTGCACCAACACAAGTGCGAAAAGTGATTTTCAACACTAACACAAGTGCGAAAAGTGGTTTTTCAACACTATCACAAGTGCAAAAAGTGTTTTTTCCACACTAATACAAGTGCAAAGTGGTTTCCTGCACCAACACAAGTGCGAAAACTCGTTTTTCAACACTAACACAAGTGCGAAAAGTGTTTTTTCAGCACTAACACAAGTGCGAAAAGTGGTTTTTCCACAATAATACAAGTGCGAAAAGTGTTTTTTCAACACTATCACAAGTGCAAAAAGTGGTTTTTCAACACTATCACAAGTGCAAAAAGTGTTTTTTCCACACTAATACAAGTGCAAAAGTGGTTTCCTGCACCAACACAAGTGCAAAAAGTGGTTTTTCAACACTAACACAAGTGCGAAAAGTGGTTTTTCAACACTAACACAAGTGCGAAAAGTGTTTTTTCCACACTAATACAAGTGCAAAAGTGGTTTCCTGCACCAACACAAGTGCGAAAAGTGATTTTTCAACACTAACACAAGTGCAAAAAGTGGTTTTTCAACACTAACACAAGTGCGAAAAGTGGTTTTTCAACACTATCACAAGTGCAAAAAGTGTTTTTTCCACACTAATACAAGTGCAAAAGTGGTTTCCTGCACCAACACAAGTGCAAAAAGTTTTTTTTCAACACTAACACAAGTGCGAAAAGTGGTTTTTCAACACTAACACAAATGCGAAAAGTGTTTTTTCCACACTAATACAAGTGCAAAAGTGGTTTCCTGCACCAACACAAGTGCGAAAAGTGATTTTTCAACACTAACACAAGTGCAAAAAGTGGTTTTTCAACACTAACACAAGTGCGAAAAGTGTTTTTTCAACACTATCACAAGTGCAAAAAGTGTTTTTTCCACACTAATACAAGTGCAAAAGTGGTTTCCTGCACCAACACAAGTGTGAAAAGTGGTTTTTCAACACTAACACAAGTGCGAAAAGTGTTTTTTCCACACTATTACAAGTGCAAAAGTGGTTTCCTGCACCAACACAAGTGCGAAAAGTGGTTTTTCAACACTATCACAAGTGCAAAAAGTGGTTTTTCAACACTAACACAAGTGCGAAAAGTGGTTTTTCAACACTAACACAAGTGCGAAAAGTGGTTTTTCAACACTAACACAAGTGCGAAAAGTGGTTTTTCAACACTAACACAAGTGCGAAAAGTAGTTTTTCCACACTAATACAAGTGCAAAAGTGGTTTCATGCACCAACACAAGTGCGAAAAGTGGTTTTTCAACACTAACACAAGTGCAAACAGTGGTTTTTCAACACTATCACAAGTGCAAAAAGTGTTTTTTCCACAATAATACAAGTGCAAAAGTGGTTTCCTGCATCAACACAAGTGCGAAAAGTGGTTTTTCAACACTAACACAAGTGCGAAAAGTGGTTTTTCAACACTAACACAAGTGCGAAAAGTGGTTTTTCAACACTAACACAAGTGCGAAAAGTGGTTTTTCAACACTAACACAAGTGCAAAAAGTGTTTTTTCCACACTAATACAAGTGCAAAAGAGGTTTCCTGCACCAACACAAGTGCAAAAAGTGGTTTTTCAACACTATCACAAGTGCAAAAAGTGTTTTTTCCACACTAATACAAGTGCAAAAGTGGTTTCCTGCACCAACTCAAGTGCGAAAAGTGGTTTTTCAACACTAACACAAGTGTGAAAAGTGGTTTTTCAACACTAACACAAGTGCGAAAAGTGGTTTTTCAACACTATCACAAGTGCAAAAAGTGTTTTTTCCACACTAATACAAGTGCAAAACGGTTTCCTGCACCAACACAAGTGCGAAAAGTGGTTTTTCAACACTAAAACAAGTGCGAAAAGTGGTTTTTCAACACTAACACAAGTGCGAAAAGTGGTTTTTCCACACTAATACAAGTGCAAAAGTGGTTTCCTGCACCAACACAAGTGCGAAAAGTGGTTTTTCAACACTAACACAAGTGCGAAAAGTGTTTTTTCAACACTATCACAAGTGCAAAAAGTGTTTTTTCCACACTAATGCAAGTGCAAAAGTGGTTTCCTGCACCAACACAAGTGTGAAAAGTGGTTTTTCAACACTAACACAAGTGCGAAAAGTGGTTTTTCAACACTAACACAAGTGCGAAAAGTGTTTTTTCCACACTAATACAAGTGCAAAAGTGGTTTCCTGCACCAACACAAGTGCGAAAAGTGGTTTTTCAACACTAACACAAGTGCGAAAAGTGGTTTTTCAACACTAACACAAGTGCGAAAAGTGGTTTTTCAACACTAACACAAGTGCGAAAAGTGGTTTTTCAACACTAACACAAGTGCGAAAAGTGGTTTTTCAACACTAACACAAGTGCGAAAAGTAGTTTTTCCACACTAATACAAGTGCAAAAGTGGTTTCATGCACCAACACAAGTGCGAAAAGTGGTTTTTCAACACTAACACAAGTGCAAAAAGTGGTTTTTCAACACTATCACAAGTGCAAAAAGTGTTTTTTCCACACTAATACAAGTGCAAAAGTGGTTTCCTGCATCAACACAAGTGCGAAAAGTGGTTTTTCAACACTAACACAAGTGCGAAAAGTGGTTTTTCAACACTAACACAAGTGCGAAAAGTGGTTTTTCAACACTAACACAAGTGCGAAAAGTGGTTTTTCCACACTAATACATGTGCAAAAGTGGTTTCCTGCACCAACACAAGTGCGAAAAGTGGTTTTTCAAAACTAACACAAGTGCAAAAAGTGGTTTTTCAACACTAACACAAGTGCGAAAAGTGTTTTTCCACACTAATACAAGTGCAAAAGTGGTTTCCTGCACCAACACAAGTGCGAAAAGTGGTTTTTCAACACTAACACAAGTGCGAAAAGTGGTTTTTCAACACTAACACAAGTGCGAAAAGTGTTTTATCCACACTAATACAAGTGCAAAAGTGCTTTCCTGCACCAACACAAGTGCGAAAAGTGATTTTTCAACACTAACACAAGTGCGAAAAGTGGTTTTTCAACACTAACACAAGTGTGAAAAGTGGTTTTTCAACACTAACACAAGTGCGAAAACTGGTTTTTCCACACTAATACAAGTGCAAAAGTGGTTTCCTGCACCAACACAAGTGCGAAAAGTGGTTTTTCAACACTAACACAAGTGCGAAAAGTGGTTTTTCAACACTATCACAAGTGCAAAAAGTGTTTTTTCCACACTAATACAAGTGCAAAAGTGGTTTCCTGCACCAAAACAAGTGCGAAAAGTGGTTTTTCAACACTAACACAAGTGCGAAAAGTGGGTTTTCAACACTAACACAAGTGCGAAAAGTGTTTTTCCCACACTAATACAAGTGCAAAAGTGGTTTCCTGCACCAACACAAGTGCGAAAAGTGGTTTTTCAACACTAACACAAGTGCGAAAAGTGTTTTTTCAACACTAACACAAGTGCGAAAAGTGTTTTTTCCACACTAATACAAGTGCAAAAGTGGTTTCCTGCACCAACACAAGTGCGAAAAGTGGTTTTTCAACACTAACACAAGTGCGAAAAGTGGTTTTTCAACACTAACACAAGTGCGAAAAGTGGTTTTTCAACACTAACACAAGTGCGAAAAGTGTTTTTTCCACACTAATACAAGTGCAAAAGTGGTTTCCTGCACCAACACAAGTGCGAAATGTGGGTTTTCAACACTAACACAAGTGCGAAAAGTGGTTTTTCAACACTATCACAAGTGCAAAAAGTGTTTTTTCCACACTAATACAAGTGCAAAAGTGGTTTCCTGCACCAACAAAAGTGCGAAAAGTGGTTTTTCAACACTAACACAAGTGTGAAAAGTGGTTTTTCAACACTAACACAAGTGCGAAAAGTGGTTTTTCAACACTATCACAAGTGCAAAAAGTGTTTTTTCCACACTAATACAAGTGCAAAAGTGGTTTCCTGCACCAACACAAGTGCGAAAAGTGGTTTTTCAACACTAACACAAGTGCGAAAAGTGGTTTTTCAACACTAATACAAGTGCAAATGTGGTTTACTGCACCAACACAAGTGCGAAAAGTGATTTTCAACACTAACACAAGTGCGAAAAGTGGTTTTTCAACACTATCACAAGTGCAAAAAGTGTTTTTTCCACACTAATACAAGTGCAAAGTGGTTTCCTGCACCAACACAAGTGCGAAAAGTGGTTTTTCAACACTAACACAAGTGCGAAAAGTGGTTTTTCAACACTAACACAAGTGCGAAAAGTGGTTTTTCAACACTAACACAAGTGCGAAAAGTGGTTTTTCAACACTAACACAAGTGCGAAAAGTAGTTTTTCCACACTAATACAAGTGCAAAAGTGGTTTCATGCACCAACACAAGTGCGAAAAGTGGTTTTTCAACACTAACACAAGTGCAAAAAGTGGTTTTTCAACACTATCACAAGTGCAAAAAGTGTTTTTTCCACACTAATACAAGTGCAAAAGTGGTTTCCTGCATCAACACAAGTGCGAAAAGTGGTTTTTCAACACTAACACAACTGCGAAAAGTGGTTTTTCAACACTAACACAAGTGCGAAAAGTGGTTTTTCAACACTAACACAAGTGCGAGAAGTGGTTTTTCCACACTAATACAAGTGCAAAAGTGGTTTCCTGCACCAACACAAGTGCGAAAAGTGGTTTTTCAAAACTAACACAAGTGCAAAAAGTGGTTTTTCAACACTAACACAAGTGCGAAAAGTGTTTTTCCACACTAATACAAGTGCAAAAGTGGTTTCCTGCACCAACACAAGTGCGAAAAGTGGTTTTTCAACACTAACACAAGTGCGAAAAGTGGTTTTTCAACACTAACACAAGTGCGAAAAGTGTTTTATCCACACTAATACAAGTGCAAAAGTGCTTTCCTGCACCAACACAAGTGCGAAAAGTGATTTTTCAACACTAACACAAGTGCGAAAAGTGGTTTTTCAACACTAACACAAGTGTGAAAAGTGGTTTTTCAACACTAACACAAGTGCGAAAACTGGTTTTTCCACACTAATACAAGTGCAAAAGTGGTTTCCTGCACCAACACAAGTGCGAAAAGTGGTTTTTCAACACTAACACAAGTGCGAAAAGTGGTTTTTCAACACTATCACAAGTGCAAAAAGTGTTTTTTCCACACTAATACAAGTGCAAAAGTGGTTTCCTGCACCAAAACAAGTGCGAAAAGTGGTTTTTCAACACTAACACAAGTGCGAAAAGTGGGTTTTCAACACTAACACAAGTGCGAAAAGTGTTTTTCCCACACTAATACAAGTGCAAAAGTGGTTTCCTGCACCAACACAAGTGCGAAAAGTGGTTTTTCAACACTAACACAAGTGCGAAAAGTGTTTTTTCAACACTAACACAAGTGCGAAAAGTGTTTTTTCCACACTAATACAAGTGCAAAAGTGGTTTCCTGCACCAACACAAGTGCGAAAAGTGGTTTTTCAACACTAACACAAGTGCGAAAAGTGGTTTTTCAACACTAACACAAGTGCGAAAAGTGGTTTTTCAACACTAACACAAGTGCGAAAAGTGTTTTTTCCACACTAATACAAGTGCAAAAGTGGTTTCCTGCACCAACACAAGTGCGAAATGTGGGTTTTCAACACTAACACAAGTGCGAAAAGTGGTTTTTCAACACTATCACAAGTGCAAAAAGTGTTTTTTCCACACTAATACAAGTGCAAAAGTGGTTTCCTGCACCAACAAAAGTGCGAAAAGTGGTTTTTCAACACTAACACAAGTGTGAAAAGTGGTTTTTCAACACTAACACAAGTGCGAAAAGTGGTTTTTCAACACTATCACAAGTGCAAAAAGTGTTTTTTCCACACTAATACAAGTGCAAAAGTGGTTTCCTGCACCAACACAAGTGCGAAAAGTGGTTTTTCAACACTAACACAAGTGCGACAAGTGGTTTTTCAACACTAACACAAGTGTGAAAAGTGTTTTTCCCACACTAATACAAGTGCAAAAGTGGTTTCCTGCACCAACACAAGTGCGAAAAGTGGTTTTTCAACACTAACACAAGTGCGAAAAGTGGTTTTTCAACACTAACACAAGTGCGAAAAGTGTTTTTTCAACACTATCACAAGTGCGAAAAGTGGTTTTTCAACACTAACACAAGTGCGAAAAGTGTTTTTTTCCACACTAACACAAGTGCAAAAGTGGTTTCCTGCACCAACACAAGTGCGAAAAGTGGTTTTTCAACACTAACACAAGTGCAAAAAGTGGTTTTTCAACACTAACACAAGTGCGAAAAGTGTTTTTTTCCACACTAATACAAGTGCAAAAGTGGTTTCCTCCACCAACACAAGTGCGAAAAGTGGTTTTTCAACACTAACACAAGTGCGAAAAGTGGTTTTTCAACACTAACACAAGTGCGAAAAGTGGTTTTTCCACACTAATACAAGTGCAAAAGTGGTTTCCTGCACCAAAACAAGTGTGAAAAGTGGTTTTTCAACACTAACACAAGTGCGAAAAGTGGTTTTTCAACACTAACACAAGTGCGAAAAGTGTTTTTTCCACACTATTACAAGTGCAAAAGTGGTTTCCTGCACCAACACAAGTGCGAAAAGTGGTTTTTCAACACTAACACAAGTGCGAAAAGTGGTTTTTCAACACTAACACAAGGGCGAAAAGTGGTTTTTCAACACTAACACAAGTGCGATAAGTGGTTTTTCAACACTAACACAAGTGCGAAAAGTGGTTTTTCAACACTAACACAAGTGCGAAAAGTAGTTTTTCCACACTAATACAAGTGCAAAAGTGGTTTCATGCACCAACACAAGTGCGAAAAGTGGTTTTTCAACACTAACACAAGTGCAAAAAGTGGTTTTTCAACACTATCACAAGTGCAAAAAGTGTTTTTTCCACACTAATACAAGTGCAAAAGTGGTTTCCTGCATCAACACAAGTGCGAAAAGTGGTTTTTCAACACTAACACAAGTGCGAAAAGTGGTTTTTCAACACTAACACAAGTGCGAAAAGTGGTTTTTCAACACTAACACAAGTGCGAAAAGTGGTTTTTCCACACTAATACAAGTGCAAAAGTGGTTTCCTGCACCAACACAAGTGCGAAAAGTGGTTTTTCAAAACTAACACAAGTGCGAAAAGTGGTTTTTCAACACTAACACAAGTGCGAAAAGTGTTTTTCCACACTAATACAAGTGCAAAAGTGGTTTCCTGCACTAACACAAGTGCGAAAAGTGGTTTTTCAACACTAACACAAGTGCGAAAAGTGTTTTATCCACACTAATACAAGTGCAAAAGTGCTTTCCTGCACCAACACAAGTGCGAAAAGTGATTTTTCAACACTAATACAAGTGCGAAAAGTGGTTTTTCAACACTAACACAAGTGTGAAAAGTGGTTTTTCAACACTAACACAAGTGCGAAAACTGGTTTTTCCACACTAATACAAGTGCAAAAGTGGTTTCCTGCACCAACACAAGTGCGAAAAGTGGTTTTTCAACACTAACACAAGTGCGAAAAGTGGTTTTTCAACACTATCACAAGTGCAAAAAGTGTTTTTTCCACACTAATACAAGTGCAAAAGTGGTTTCCTGCACCAAAACAAGTGCGAAAAGTGGTTTTTCAACACTAACACAAGTGCGAAAAGTGGGTTTTCAACACTAACACAAGTGCGAAAAGTGTTTTTCCCACACTAATACAAGTGCAAAAGTGGTTTCCTGCACCAACACAAGTGCGAAAAGTGGTTTTTCAACACTAACACAAGTGCGAAAAGTGTTTTTTCAACACTAACACAAGTGCGAAAAGTGTTTTTTCCACACTAATACAAGTGCAAAAGTGGTTTCCTGCACCAACACAAGTGCGAAAAGTGGTTTTTCAACACTAACACAAGTGCGAAAAGTGGTTTTTCAACACTAACACAAGTGCGAAAAGTGGTTTTTCAACACTAACACAAGTGCGAAAAGTGTTTTTTCCACACTAATACAAGTGCAAAAGTGGTTTCCTGCACCAACAAAAGTGCGAAAAGTGGTTTTTCAACACTAACACAAGTGTGAAAAGTGGTTTTTCAACACTAACACAAGTGCGAAAAGTGGTTTTTCAACACTATCACAAGTGCAAAAAGTGTTTTTTCCACACTAATACAAGTGCAAAAGTGGTTTCCTGCACCAACACAAGTGCGAAAAGTGGTTTTTCAACACTAACACAAGTGCGAAAAGTGGTTTTTCAACACTAATACAAGTGCAAATGTGGTTTCCTGCACCAACACAAGTGCGAAAAGTGATTTTCAACACTAACACAAGTGCGAAAAGTGGTTTTTCAACACTATCACAAGTGCAAAAAGTGTTTTTTCCACACTAATACAAGTGCAAAGTGGTTTCCTGCACCAACACAAGTGCGAAAACTCGTTTTTCAACACTAACACAAGTGCGAAAAGTGTTTTTTCAACACTAACACAAGTGCGAAAAGTGGTTTTTACACAATAATACAAGTGCGAAAAGTGTTTTTTCAACACTATCACAAGTGCAAAAAGTGGTTTTTCAACACTATCACAAGTGCAAAAAGTGTTTTTGCCACACTAATACAAGTGCAAAAGTGGTTTCCTGCACCAACACAAGTGCAAAAAGTGGTTTTTCAACACTAACACAAGTGCGAAAAGTGGTTTTTCAACACTAACACAAGTGCGAAAAGTGTTTTTTCCACACTAATACAAGTGCAAAAGTGGTTTCCTGCACCAACACAAGTGCGAAAAGTGATTTTTCAACACTAACACAAGTGCAAAAAGTGGTTTTTCAACACTAACACAAGTGCGAAAAGTGGTTTTTCAACACTATCACAAGTGCAAAAAGTGTTTTTTCCACACTAATACAAGTGCAAAAGTGGTTTCCTGCACCAACACAAGTGCAAAAAGTGGTTTTTCAACACTAACACAAGTGCGAAAAGTGGTTTTTCAACACTAACACAAGTGCAAAAAGTGTTTTTTCCACACTAATACAAGTGCAAAAGTGGTTTCCTGCACCAACACAAGTGCGAAAAGTGATTTTTCAACACTAACACAAGTGCAAAAAGTGGTTTTTCAACACTAACACAAGTGCGAAAAGTGGTTTTTCAACACTAACACAAGTGCGAAAAGTGGTTTTTCCACACTAATACAAGTGCAAAAGTGGTTTCCTGAACCAACACAAGTGCGAAAAGTGGTTTTTCAACACTAACACAAGTGCGAAAAGTGGTTTTTCAACACTATCACAAGTGCAAAAAGTGTTTTTTCCACACTAATACAAGTGCAAAAGTGGTTTCCTGCACCAAAACAAGTGCGAAAAGTGGTTTTTCAACACTAACACAAGTGCGAAAAGTGGTTTTTCAACACTAACACAAGGGCGAAAAGTGTTTATGCCACACAAATACAAGTGCAAAAGTGGTATCCTGCACCAACACAAGTGCGAAAAGTGGTTTTTCAACACTAACACAAGTGCGAAAAGTGGTTTTTGAACACTAACACAAGTGCGAAAAGTGTTTTTTCCACACTAATACAAGTGCAAAAGTGGTTTCCTGCACCAACACAAGTGCGAAAAGTGGTTTTTCAACACTAACACAAGTGCGAAAAGTGGTTTTTCAACACTAACACAAGTGCGAAAAGTGGTTTTTCAACACTAACACAAGTGCAAAAAGTGTTTTTTCCACACTAATACAAGTGCAAAAGAGGTTTCCTGCACCAACACAAGTGCAAAAAGTGGTTTTTCAACACTAACACAAGTGCGAAAAGTGGTTTTTCAACACTATCACAAGTGCAAAAAGTGTTTTTTCCACACTAATACAAGTGCAAAAGTGGTTTCCTGCACCAACTCAAGTGCGAAAAGTGGTTTTTCAACACTAACACAAGTGTGAAAAGTGGTTTTTCAACACTAACACAAGTGCGAAAAGTGGTTTTTCAACACTATCACAAGTGCAAAAAGTGTTTTTTCCACACTAATACAAGTGCAAAACGGTTTCCTGCACCAACACAAGTGCGAAAAGTGGTTTTTCAACACTAAAACAAGTGCGAAAAGTGGTTTTTCAACACTAACACAAGTGCGAAAAGTGGTTTTTCCACACTAATACAAGTGCAAAAGTGGTTTCCTGCACCAACACAAGTGCGAAAAGTGGTTTTTCAACACTAACACAAGTGCGAAAAGTGTTTTTTCAACACTATCACAAGTGCAAAAAGTGTTTTTTCCACACTAATGCAAGTGCAAAAGTGGTTTCCTGCACCAACACAAGTGTGAAAAGTGGTTTTTCAACACTAACACAAGTGCGAAAAGTGGTTTTTCAACACTAACACAAGTGCGAAAAGTGTTTTTTCCACACTATTACAAGTGCAAAAGTGGTTTCCTGCACCAACACAAGTGCGAAAAGTGGTTTTTCAACACTAACACAAGTGCGAAAAGTGGTTTTTCAACACTAACACAAGTGTGAAAAGTGGTTTTTCAACACTAACACAAGTGCGAAAAGTGGTTTTTCAACACTAACACAAGTGCGAAAAGTGGTTTTTCAACACTAACACAAGTGCGAAAAGTAGTTTTTCCACACTAATACAAGTGCAAAAGTGGTTTCATGCACCAACACAAGTGCGAAAAGTGGTTTTTCAACACTAACACAAGTGCAAAAAGTGGTTTTTCAACACTATCACAAGTGCAAAAAGTGTTTTTTCCACACTAATACAAGTGCAAAAGTGGTTTCCTGCATCAACACAAGTGCGAAAAGTGGTTTTTCAACACTAACACAAGTGCGAAAAGTGGTTTTTCAACACTAACACAAGTGCGAAAAGTGGTTTTTCAACACTAACACAAGTGCGAAAAGTGGTTTTTCCACACTAATACAAGTGCAAAAGTGGTTTCCTGCACCAACACAAGTGCGAAAAGTGGTTTTTCAAAACTAACACAAGTGCGAAAAGTGGTTTTTCAACACTAACACAAGTGCGAAAAGTGTTTTTCCACACTAATACAAGTGCAAAAGTGGTTTCCTGCACCAACACAAGTGCGAAAAGTGGTTTTTCAACACTAACACAAGTGCGAAAAGTGGTTTTTCAACACTAACACAAGTGCGAAAAGTGTTTTATCCACACTAATACAAGTGCAAAAGTGCTTTCCTGCACCAACACAAGTGCGAAAAGTGATTTTTCAACACTAACACAAGTGCGAAAAGTGGTTTTTCAACACTAACACAAGTGTGAAAAGTGGTTTTTCAACACTAACACAAGTGCGAAAACTGGTTTTTCCACACTAATACAAGTGCAAAAGTGGTTTCCTGCACCAACACAAGTGCGAAAAGTGGTTTTTCAACACTAACACAAGTGCGAAAAGTGGTTTTTCAACACTATCACAAGTGCAAAAAGTGTTTTTTCCACACTAATACAAGTGCAAAAGTGGTTTCCTGCACCAACAAAAGTGCGAAAAGTGGTTTTTCAACACTAACACAAGTGTGAAAAGTGGTTTTTCAACACTAACACAAGTGCGAAAAGTGGTTTTTCAACACTATCACAAGTGCAAAAAGTGTTTTTTCCACACTAATACAAGTGCAAAAGTGGTTTCCTGCACCAGCACAAGTGCGAAAAGTGGTTTTTCAACACTAACACAAGTGCAAATGTGGTTTCCTGCACCAACACAAGTGCGAAAAGTGATTTTTCAACACTAACACAAGTGCGAAAAGTGTTTTTTCAACACTAACACAAGTGCGAAAAGTGGTTTTTCCACAATAATACAAGTGCGAAAAGTGTTTTTTCAACACTATCACAAGTGCAAAAAGTGGTTTTTCAACACTATCACAAGTGCAAAAAGTGTTTTTTCCACACTAATACAAGTGCAAAAGTGGTTTCCTGCACCAACACAAGTGCAAAAAGTGGTTTTTCAACACTAACACAAGTGCGAAAAGTGGTTTTTCAACACTAACACAAGTGCGAAAAGTGTTTTTTCCACACTAATACAAGTGCAAAAGTGGTTTCCTGCACCAACACAAGTGCGAAAAGTGATTTTTCAACACTAACACAAGTGCAAAAAGTGGTTTTTCAACACTAACACAAGTGCGAAAAGTGGTTTTTCAACACTATCACAAGTGCAAAAAGTGTTTTTTCCACACTAATACAAGTGCAAAAGTGGTTTCCTGCACCAACACAAGTGCAAAAAGTGGTTTTTCAACACTAACACAAGTGCAAAAAGTGGTTTTTCAACACTAACACAAGTGCGAAAAGTGTTTTTTCCACACTAATACAAGTGCAAAAGTGGTTTCCTGCACCAACACAAGTGCGAAAAGTGTTTTTTCAACACTATCACAAGTGCAAAAAGTGTTTTTTCCACACTAATACAAGTGCAAAAGTGGTTTCCTGCACCAACACAAGTGTGAAAAGTGGTTTTTCAACACTAACACAAGTGCGAAAAGTGTTTTTTCCACACTATTACAAGTGCAAAAGTGGTTTCCTGCACCAACACAAGTGCGAAAAGTGGTTTTTCAACACTATCACAAGTGCAAAAAGTGGTTTTTCAACACTAACACAAGTGCGAAAAGTGGTTTTTCAACACTAACACAAGTGCGAAAAGTGGTTTTTCAACACTAACACAAGTGCGAAAAGTGGTTTTTCAACACTAACACAAGTGCGAAAAGTAGTTTTTCCACACTAATACAAGTGCAAAAGTGGTTTCATGCACCAACACAAGTGCGAAAAGTGGTTTTTCAACACCAACACAAGTGCAAACAGTGGTTTTTCAACACTATCACAAGTGCAAAAAGTGTTTTTTCCACACTAATACAAGTGCAAAAGTGGTTCCCTGCATCAACACAAGTGCGAAAAGTGGTTTTTCAACACTAACACAAGTGCGAAAAGTGGTTTTTCAACACTAACACAAGTGCGAAAAGTGGTTTTTCATCACTAACACAAGTGCGAAAAGTGGTTTTTCAACACTAACACAAGTGCAAAAAGTGTTTTTTCCACACTAATACAAGTGCAAAAGAGGTTTCCTGCACCAACACAAGTGCAAAAAGTGGTTTTTCAACACTATCACAAGTGCAAAAAGTGTTTTTTCCACACTAATACAAGTGCAAAAGTGGTTTCCTGCACCAACTCAAGTGCGAAATGTGGTTTTTCAACACTAACACAAGTGTGAAAAGTGGTTTTTCAACACTAACACAAGTGCGAAAAGTGGTTTTTCAACACTATCACAAGTGCAAAAAGTGTTTTTTCCACACTAATACAAGTGCAAAACGGTTTCCTGCACCAACACAAGTGCGAAAAGTGGTTTTTCAACACTAAAACAAGTGCGAAAAGTGGTTTTTCAACACTAACACAAGTGCGAAAAGTGGTTTTTCCACACTAATACAAGTGCAAAAGTGGTTTCCTGCACCAACACAAGTGCGAAAAGTGGTTTTTCAACACTAACACAAGTGCGAAAAGTGTTTTTTCAACACTATCACAAGTGCAAAAAGTGTTTTTTCCACACTAATGCAAGTGCAAAAGTGGTTTCCTGCACCAACACAAGTGTGAAAAGTGGTTTTTCAACACTAACACAAGTGCGAAAAGTGGTTTTTCAACACTAACACAAGTGCGAAAAGTGTTTTTTCCACACTATTACAAGTGCAAAAGTGGTTTCCTGCACCAACACAAGTGCGAAAAGTGGTTTTTCAACACTAACACAAGTGCGAAAAGTGGTTTTTCAACACTAACACAAGTGCGAAAAGTGGTTTTTCAACACTAACACAAGTGCGAAAAGTGGTTTTTCAACACTAACACAAGTGCGAAAAGTGGTTTTTCAACACTAACACAAGTGCGAAAAGTAGTTTTTCCACACTAATACAAGTGCAAAAGTGGTTTCATGCACCAACACAAGTGCGAAAAGTGGTTTTTCAACACTAACACAAGTGCAAAAAGTGGTTTTTCAACACTATCACAAGTGCAAAAAGTGTTTTTTCCACACTAATACAAGTGCAAAAGTGGTTTCCTGCATCAACACAAGTGCGAAAAGTGGTTTTTCAACACTAACACAAGTGCGAAAAGTGGTTTTTCAACACTAACACAAGTGCGAAAAGTGGTTTTTCAACACTAACACAAGTGCGAAAAGTGGTTTTTCCACACTAATACAAGTGCAAAAGTGGTTTCCTGCACCAACACAAGTGCGAAAAGTGGTTTTTCAAAACTAACACAAGTGCAAAAAGTGGTTTTTCAACACTAACACAAGTGCGAAAAGTGTTTTTCCACACTAATACAAGTGCAAAAGTGGTTTCCTGCACCAACACAAGTGCGAAAAGTGGTTTTTCAACACTAACACAAGTGCGAAAAGTGGTTTTTCAACACTAACACAAGTGCGAAAAGTGTTTTATCCACACTAATACAAGTGCAAAAGTGCTTTCCTGCACCAACACAAGTGCGAAAAGTGATTTTTCAACACTAACACAAGTGCGAAAAGTGGTTTTTCAACACTAACACAAGTGTGAAAAGTGGTTTTTCAACACTAACACAAGTGCGAAAACTGGTTTTTCCACACTAATACAAGTGCAAAAGTGGTTTCCTGCACCAACACAAGTGCGAAAAGTGGTTTTTCAACACTAACACAAGTGCGAAAAGTTGTTTTTCAACACTATCACAAGTGCAAAAAGTGTTTTTTCCACACTAATACAAGTGCAAAAGTGGTTTCCTGCACCAAAACAAGTGCGAAAAGTGGTTTTTCAACACTAACACAAGTGCGAAAAGTGGGTTTTCAACACTAACACAAGTGCGAAAAGTGTTTTTCCCACACTAATACAAGTGCAAAAGTGGTTTCCTGCACCAACACAAGTGCGAAAAGTGGTTTTTCAACACTAACACAAGTGCGAAAAGTGTTTTTTCAACACTAACACAAGTGCGAAAAGTGTTTTTTCCACACTAATACAAGTGCAAAAGTGGTTTCCTGCACCAACACAAGTGCGAAAAGTGGTTTTTCAACACTAACACAAGTGCGAAAAGTGGTTTTTCAACACTAACACAAGTGCGAAAAGTGGTTTTTCAACACTAACACAAGTGCGAAAAGTGTTTTTTCCACACTAATACAAGTCCAAAAGTGGTTTCCTGCACCAACACAAGTGCGAAATGTGGGTTTTCAACACTAACACAAGTGCGAAAAGTGGTTTTTCAACACTATCACAAGTGCAAAAAGTGTTTTTTCCACACTAATACAAGTGCAAAAGTGGTTTCCTGCACCAACAAAAGTGCGAAAAGTGGTTTTTCAACACTAACACAAGTGTGAAAAGTGGTTTTTCAACACTAACACAAGTGCGAAAAGTGGTTTTTCAACACTATCACAAGTGCAAAAAGTGTTTTTTCCACACTAATACAAGTGCAAAAGTGGTTTCCTGCACCAACACAAGTGCGAAAAGTGGTTTTTCAACACTAACACAAGTGCGAAAAGTGGTTTTTCAACACTAATACAAGTGCAAATGTGGTTTCCTGCACCAACACAAGTGCGAAAAGTGATTTTCAACACTAACACAAGTGCGAAAAGTGGTTTTTCAACACTATCACAAGTGCAAAAAGTGTTTTTTCCACACTAATACAAGTGCAAAGTGGTTTCCTGCACCAACACAAGTGCGAAAACTCGTTTTTCAACACTAACACAAGTGCGAAAAGTGTTTTTTCAACACTAACACAAGTGCGAAAAGTGGTTTTTCCACAATAATACAAGTGCGAAAAGTGTTTTTTCAACACTATCACAAGTGCAAAAAGTGGTTTTTCAACACTATCACAAGTGCAAAAAGTGTTTTTTCCACACTAATACAAGTGCAAAAGTGGTTTCCTGCACCAACACAAGTGCAAAAAGTGGTTTTTCAACACTAACACAAGTGCGAAAAGTGGTTTTTCAACACTAACACAAGTGCGAAAAGTGTTTTTTCCACACTAATACAAGTGCAAAAGTGGTTTCCTGCACCAACACAAGTGCGAAAAGTGATTTTTCAACACTAACACAAGTGCAAAAAGTGGTTTTTCAACACTAACACAAGTGCAAAAAGTGGTTTTTCAACACTATCACAAGTGCAAAAAGTGTTTTTTCCACACTAATACAAGTGCAAAAGTGGTTTCCTGCACCAACACAAGTGCAAAAAGTGGTTTTTCAACACTAACACAAGTGCGAAAAGTGGTTTTTCAACACTAACACAAGTGCGAAAAGTGTTTTTTCCACACTAATACAAGTGCAAAAGTGGTTTCCTGCACCAACACAAGTGCGAAAAGTGATTTTTCAACACTAACACAAGTGCAAAAAGTGGTTTTTCAACACTAACACAAGTGCGAAAAGTGTTTTTTCAACACTATCACAAGTGCAAAAAGTGTTTTTTCCACACTAATACAAGTGCAAAAGTGGTTTCCTGCACCAACACAAGTGTGAAAAGTGGTTTTTCAACACTAACACAAGTGCGAAAAGTGTTTTTTCCACACTATTACAAGTGCAAAAGTGGTTTCCTGCACCAACACAAGTGCGAAAAGTGGTTTTTCAACACTATCACAAGTGCAAAAAGTGGTTTTTCAACACTAACACAAGTGCGAAAAGTGGTTTTTCAACACTAACACAAGTGCGAAAAGTGGTTTTTCAACACTAACACAAGTGCGAAAAGTGGTTTTTCAACACTAACACAAGTGCGAAAAGTAGTTTTTCCACACTAATACAAGTGCAAAAGTGGTTTCATGCACCAACACAAGTGCGAAAAGTGGTTTTTCAACACTAACACAAGTGCAAAAAGTGGTTTTTCAACACTATCACAAGTGCAAAAAGTGTTTTTTCCACACTAATACAAGTGCAAAAGTGGTTTCCTGCATCAACACAAGTGCGAAAAGTGGTTTTTCAACACTAACACAAGTGCGAAAAGTGGTTTTTCAACACTAACACAAGTGCGAAAAGTGGTTTTTCAACACTAACACAAGTGCGAAAAGTGGTTTTTCCACACTAATACAAGTGCAAAAGTGGTTTCCTGCACCAACACAAGTGCGAAAAGTGGTTTTTCAAAACTAACACAAGTGCGAAAAGTGGTTTTTCAACACTAACACAAGTGCGAAAAGTGTTTTTCCACACTAATACAAGTGCAAAAGTGGTTTCCTGCACCAACACAAGTGCGAAAAGTGGTTTTTCAACACTAACACAAGTGCGAAAAGTGGTTTTTCAACACTAACACAAGTGCGAAAAGTGTTTTATCCACACTAATACAAGTGCAAAAGTGCTTTCCTGCACCAACACAAGTGCGAAAAGTGATTTTTCAACACTAACACAAGTGCGAAAAGTGGTTTTTCAACACTAACACAAGTGTGAAAAGTGGTTTTTCAACACTAACACAAGTGCGAAAACTGGTTTTTCCACACTAATACAAGTGCAAAAGTGGTTTCCTGCACCAACACAAGTGCGAAAAGTGGTTTTTCAACACTAACACAAGTGCGAAAAGTGGTTTTTCAACACTATCACAAGTGCAAAAAGTGTTTTTTCCACACTAATACAAGTGCAAAAGTGGTTTCCTGCACCAAAACAAGTGCGAAAAGTGGTTTTTCAACACTAACACAAGTGCGAAAAGTGGGTTTTCAACACTAACACAAGTGCGAAAAGTGTTTTTCCCACACTAATACAAGTGCAAAAGTGGTTTCCTGCACCAACACAAGTGCGAAAAGTGGTTTTTCAACACTAACACAAGTGCGAAAAGTGTTTTTTCAACACTAACACAAGTGCGAAAAGTGTTTTTTCCACACTAATACAAGTGCAAAAGTGGTTTCCTGCACCAACACAAGTGCGAAAAGTGGTTTTTCAACACTAACACAAGTGCGAAAAGTGGTTTTTCAACACTAACACAAGTGCGAAAAGTGGTTTTTCAACACTAACACAAGTGCGAAAAGTGTTTTTTCCACACTAATACAAGTGCAAAAGTGGTTTCCTGCACCAACACAAGTGCGAAATGTGGGTTTTCAACACTAACACAAGTGCGAAAAGTGGTTTTTCAACACTATCACAAGTGCAAAAAGTGTTTTTTCCACACTAATACAAGTGCAAAAGTGGTTTCCTGCACCAACAAAAGTGCGAAAAGTGGTTTTTCAACACAAACACAAGTGTGAAAAGTGGTTTTTCAACACTAACACAAGTGCGAAAAGTGGTTTTTCAACACTATCACAAGTGCAAAAAGTGTTTTTTCCACACTAATACAAGTGCAAAAGTGGTTTCCTGCACCAACACAAGTGCGAAAAGTGGTTTTTCAACACTAACACAAGTGCAAAAAGTGGTTTTTCAACACTAATACAAGTGCAAATGTGGTTTCCTGCACCAACACAAGTGCGAAAAGTGATTTTCAACACTAACACAAGTGCGAAAAGTGGTTTTTCAACACTATCACAAGTGCAAAAAGTGTTTTTTCCACACTAATACAAGTGCAAAGTGGTTTCCTGCACCAACACAAGTGCGAAAACTCGTTTTTCAACACTAACACAAGTGCGAAAAGTGTTTTTTCAACACTAACACAAGTGCGAAAAGTGGTTTTTCCACAATAATACAAGTGCGAAAAGTGTTTTTTCAACACTATCACAAGTGCAAAAAGTGGTTTTTCAACACTATCACAAGTGCAAAAAGTGTTTTTTCCACACTAATACAAGTGCAAAAGTGGTTTCCTGCACCAACACAAGTGCAAAAAGTGGTTTTTCAACACTAACACAAGTGCGAAAAGTGGTTTTTCAACACTAACACAAGTGCGAAAAGTGTTTTTTCCACACTAATACAAGTGCAAAAGTGGTTTCCTGCACCAACACAAGTGCGAAAAGTGATTTTTCAACACTAACACAAGTGCAAAAAGTGGTTTTTCAACACTAACACAAGTGCAAAAAGTGGTTTTTCAACACTATCACAAGTGCAAAAAGTGTTTTTTCCACACTAATACAAGTGCAAAAGTGGTTTCCTGCACCAACACAAGTGCAAAAAGTGGTTTTTCAACACTAACACAAGTGCGAAAAGTGGTTTTTCAACACTAACACAAGTGCGAAAAGTGTTTTTTCCACACTAATACAAGTGCAAAAGTGGTTTCCTGCACCAACACAAGTGCGAAAAGTGATTTTTCAACACTAACACAAGTGCAAAAAGTGGTTTTTCAACACTAACACAAGTGCGAAAAGTGTTTTTTCAACACTATCACAAGTGCAAAAAGTGTTTTTTCCACACTAATACAAGTGCAAAAGTGGTTTCCTGCACCAACACAAGTGTGAAAAGTGGTTTTTCAACACTAACACAAGTGCGAAAAGTGTTTTTTCCACACTATTACAAGTGCAAAAGTGGTTTCCTGCACCAACACAAGTGCGAAAAGTGGTTTTTCAACACTATCACAAGTGCAAAAAGTGGTTTTTCAACACTAACACAAGTGCGAAAAGTGGTTTTTCAACACTAACACAAGTGCGAAAAGTGGTTTTTCAACACTAACACAAGTGCGAAAAGTGGTTTTTCAACACTAACACAAGTGCGAAAAGTAGTTTTTCCACACTAATACAAGTGCAAAAGTGGTTTCATGCACCAACACAAGTGCGAAAAGTGGTTTTTCAACACTAACACAAGTGCAAAAAGTGGTTTTTCAACACTATCACAAGTGCAAAAAGTGTTTTTTCCACACTAATACAAGTGCAAAAGTGGTTTCCTGCATCAACACAAGTGCGAAAAGTGGTTTTTCAACACTAACACAAGTGCGAAAAGTGGTTTTTCAACACTAACACAAGTGCGAAAAGTGGTTTTTCAACACTAACACAAGTGCGAAAAGTGGTTTTTCCACACTAATACAAGTGCAAAAGTGGTTTCCTGCACCAACACAAGTGCGAAAAGTGGTTTTTCAAAACTAACACAAGTGCGAAAAGTGGTTTTTCAACACTAACACAAGTGCGAAAAGTGTTTTTCCACACTAATACAAGTGCAAAAGTGGTTTCCTGCACCAACACAAGTGCGAAAAGTGGTTTTTCAACACTAACACAAGTGCGAAAAGTGGTTTTTCAACACTAACACAAGTGCGAAAAGTGTTTTATCCACACTAATACAAGTGCAAAAGTGCTTTCCTGCACCAACACAAGTGCGAAAAGTGATTTTTCAACACTAACACAAGTGCGAAAAGTGGTTTTTCAACACTAACACAAGTGTGAAAAGTGGTTTTTCAACACTAACACAAGTGCGAAAACTGGTTTTTCCACACTAATACAAGTGCAAAAGTGGTTTCCTGCACCAACACAAGTGCGAAAAGTGGTTTTTCAACACTAACACAAGTGCGAAAAGTGGTTTTTCAACACTATCACAAGTGCAAAAAGTGTTTTTTCCACACTAATACAAGTGCAAAAGTGGTTTCCTGCACCAAAACAAGTGCGAAAAGTGGTTTTTCAACACTAACACAAGTGCGAAAAGTGGGTTTTCAACACTAACACAAGTGCGAAAAGTGTTTTTCCCACACTAATACAAGTGCAAAAGTGGTTTCCTGCACCAACACAAGTGCGAAAAGTGGTTTTTCAACACTAACACAAGTGCGAAAAGTGTTTTTTCAACACTAACACAAGTGCGAAAAGTGTTTTTTCCACACTAATACAAGTGCAAAAGTGGTTTCCTGCACCAACACAAGTGCGAAAAGTGGTTTTTCAACACTAACACAAGTGCGAAAAGTGGTTTTTCAACACTAACACAAGTGCGAAAAGTGGTTTTTCAACACTAACACAAGTGCGAAAAGTGTTTTTTCCACACTAATACAAGTGCAAAAGTGGTTTCCTGCACCAACACAAGTGCGAAATGTGGGTTTTCAACACTAACACAAGTGCGAAAAGTGGTTTTTCAACACTATCACAAGTGCAAAAAGTGTTTTTTCCACACTAATACAAGTGCAAAAGTGGTTTCCTGCACCAACAAAAGTGCGAAAAGTGGTTTTTCAACACTAACACAAGTGTGAAAAGTGGTTTTTCAACACTAACACAAGTGCGAAAAGTGGTTTTTCAACACTATCACAAGTGCAAAAAGTGTTTTTTCCACACTAATACAAGTGCAAAAGTGGTTTCCTGCACCAACACAAGTGCGAAAAGTGGTTTTTCAACACTAACACAAGTGCGAAAAGTGGTTTTTCAACACTAATACAAGTGCAAATGTGGTTTCCTGCACCAACACAAGTGCGAAAAGTGATTTTCAACACTAACACAAGTGCGAAAAGTGGTTTTTCAACACTATCACAAGTGCAAAAAGTGTTTTTTCCACACTAATACAAGTGCAAAGTGGTTTCCTGCACCAACACAAGTGCGAAAACTCGTTTTTCAACACTAACACAAGTGCGAAAAGTGTTTTTTCAACACTAACACAAGTGCGAAAAGTGGTTTTTCCACAATAATACAAGTGCGAAAAGTGTTTTTTCAACACTATCACAAGTGCAAAAAGTGGTTTTTCAACACTATCACAAGTGCAAAAAGTGTTTTTTCCACACTAATACAAGTGCAAAAGTGGTTTCCTGCACCAACACAAGTGCAAAAAGTGGTTTTTCAACACTAACACAAGTGCGAAAAGTGGTTTTTCAACACTAACACAAGTGCGAAAAGTGTTTTTTCCACACTAATACAAGTGCAAAAGTGGTTTCCTGCACCAACACAAGTGCGAAAAGTGATTTTTCAACACTAACACAAGTGCAAAAAGTGGTTTTTCAACACTAACACAAGTGCGAAAAGTGGTTTTTCAACACTATCACAAGTGCAAAAAGTGTTTTTTCCACACTAATACAAGTGCAAAAGTGGTTTCCTGCACCAACACAAGTGCAAAAAGTGGTTTTTCAACACTAACACAAGTGCGAAAAGTGGTTTTTCAACACTAACACAAGTGCGAAAAGTGTTTTTTCCACACTAATACAAGTGCAAAAGTGGTTTCCTGCACCATCACAAGTGCGAAAAGTGATTTTTCAACACTAACACAAGTGCAAAAAGTGGTTTTTCAACACTAACACAAGTGCGAAAAGTGGTTTTTCAACACTAACACAAGTGCGAAAAGTGTTTTTTCCACACTAATACAAGTGCAAAAGTGGTTTCCTGAACCAACACAAGTGCGAAAAGTGGTTTTTCAACACTAACACAAGTGCGAAAAGTGGTTTTTCAACACTATCACAAGTGCAAAAAGTGTTTTTTCCACACTAATACAAGTGCAAAAGTGGTTTCCTGCACCAAAACAAGTGCGAAAAGTGGTTTTTCAACACTAACACAAGTGCGAAAAGTGGTTTTTCAACACTAACACAAGTGCGAAAAGTGGTTTTTCAACACTAACACAAGTGCGAAAAGTGGTTTTTCCACACTAATACAAGTGCAAAAGTGGTTTCCTGCACCAACACAAGTGCGAAAAGTGGTTTTTCAAAACTAACACAAGTGCGAAAAGTGGTTTTTCAACACTAACACAAGTGCGAAAAGTGTTTTTCCACACTAATACAAGTGCAAAAGTGGTTTCCTGCACCAACACAAGTGCGAAAAGTGGTTTTTCAACACTAACACAAGTGCGAAAAGTGGTTTTTCAACACTAACACAAGTGCGAAAAGTGTTTTATCCACACTAATACAAGTGCAAAAGTGCTTTCCTGCACCAACACAAGTGCGAAAAGTGATTTTTCAACACTAACACAAGTGCGAAAAGTGGTTTTTCAACACTAACACAAGTGTGAAAAGTGGTTTTTCAACACTAACACAAGTGCGAAAACTGGTTTTTCCACACTAATACAAGTGCAAAAGTGGTTTCCTGCACCAACACAAGTGCGAAAAGTGGTTTTTCAACACTAACACAAGTGCGAAAAGTGGTTTTTCAACACTATCACAAGTGCAAAAAGTGTTTTTTCCACACTAATACAAGTGCAAAAGTGGTTTCCTGCACCAAAACAAGTGCGAAAAGTGGTTTTTCAACACTAACACAAGTGCGAAAAGTGGGTTTTCAACACTAACACAAGTGCGAAAAGTGTTTTTCCCACACTAATACAAGTGCAAAAGTGGTTTCCTGCACCAACACAAGTGCGAAAAGTGGTTTTTCAACACTAACACAAGTGCGAAAAGTATTTTTTCAACACTAACACAAGTGCGAAAAGTGTTTTTTCCACACTAATACAAGTGCAAAAGTGGTTTCCTGCACCAACACAAGTGCGAAAAGTGGTTTTTCAACACTAACACAAGTGCGAAAAGTGGTTTTTCAACACTAACACAAGTGCGAAAAGTGGTTTTTCAACACTAACACAAGTGCGAAAAGTGTTTTTTCCACACTAATACAAGTGCAAAAGTGGTTTCCTGCACCAACACAAGTGCGAAATGTGGGTTTTCAACACTAACACAAGTGCGAAAAGTGGTTTTTCAACACTATCACAAGTGCAAAAAGTGTTTTTTCCACACTAATACAAGTGCAAAAGTGGTTTCCTGCACCAACAAAAGTGCGAAAAGTGGTTTTTCAACACTAACACAAGTGTGAAAAGTGGTTTTTCAACACTAACACAAGTGCGAAAAGTGGTTTTTCAACACTATCACAAGTGCAAAAAGTGTTTTTTCCACACTAATACAAGTGCAAAAGTGGTTTCCTGCACCAACACAAGTGCGAAAAGTGGTTTTTCAACACTAACACAAGTGCGAAAAGTGGTTTTTCAACACTAATACAAGTGCAAATGTGGTTTCCTGCACCAACACAAGTGCGAAAAGTGATTTTCAACACTAACACAAGTGCGAAAAGTGGTTTTTCAACACTATCACAAGTGCAAAAAGTGTTTTTTCCACACTAATACAAGTGCAAAGTGGTTTCCTGCACCAACACAAGTGCGAAAACTCGTTTTTCAACACTAACACAAGTGCGAAAAGTGTTTTTTCAACACTAACACAAGTGCGAAAAGTGGTTTTTCCACAATAATACAAGTGCGAAAAGTGTTTTTTCAACACTATCACAAGTGCAAAAAGTGGTTTTTCAACACTATCACAAGTGCAAAAAGTGTTTTTTCCACACTAATACAAGTGCAAAAGTGGTTTCCTGCACCAACACAAGTGCAAAAAGTGGTTTTTCAACACTAACACAAGTGCGAAAAGTGGTTTTTCAACACTAACACAAGTGCGAAAAGTGTTTTTTCCACACTAATACAAGTGCAAAAGTGGTTTCCTGCACCAACACAAGTGCGAAAAGTGATTTTTCAACACTAACACAAGTGCAAAAAGTGGTTTTTCAACACTAACACAAGTGCGAAAAGTGGTTTTTCAACACTATCACAAGTGCAAAAAGTGTTTTTTCCACACTAATACAAGTGCAAAAGTGGTTTCCTGCACCAACACAAGTGCAAAAAGTGGTTTTTCAACACTAACACAAGTGCGAAAAGTGGTTTTTCAACACTAACACAAGTGCGAAAAGTGTTTTTTCCACACTAATACAAGTGCAAAAGTGGTTTCCTGCACCAACACAAGTGCGAAAAGTGATTTTTCAACACTAACACAAGTGCAAAAAGTGGTTTTTCAACACTAACACAAGTGCGAAAAGTGGTTTTTCAACACTAACACAAGTGCGAAAAGTGGTTTTTCCACACTAATACAAGTGCAAAAGTGGTTTCCTGAACCAACACAAGTGCGAAAAGTGGTTTTTCAACACTAACACAAGTGCGAAAAGTGGTTTTTCAACACTATCACAAGTGCAAAAAGTGTTTTTTCCACACTAATACAAGTGCAAAAGTGGTTTCCTGCACCAACACAAGTGCGAAAAGTGATTTTTCAACACTAACACAAGTGCAAAAAGTGGTTTTTCAACACTAACACAAGTGCGAAAAGTGGTTTTTCAACACTAACACAAGTGCGAAAAGTGGTTTTTCAACACTAACACAAGTGCGAAAAGTGTTTTATCCACACTAATACAAGTGCAAAAGTGCTTTCCTGCACCAACACAAGTGCGAAAAGTGATTTTTCAACACTAACACAAGTGCGAAAAGTGGTTTTTCAACACTAACACAAGTGTGAAAAGTGGTTTTTCAACACTAACACAAGTGCGAAAACTGGTTTTTCCACACTAATACAAGTGCAAAAGTGGTTTCCTGCACCAACACAAGTGCGAAAAGTGGTTTTTCAACACTAACACAAGTGCGAAAAGTGGTTTTTCAACACTATCACAAGTGCAAAAAGTGTTTTTTCCACACTAATACAAGTGCAAAAGTGGTTTCCTGCACCAAAACAAGTGCGAAAAGTGGTTTTTCAACACTAACACAAGTGCGAAAAGTGGGTTTTCAACACTAACACAAGTGCGAAAAGTGTTTTTCCCACACTAATACAAGTGCAAAAGTGGTTTCCTGCACCAACACAAGTGCGAAAAGTGGTTTTTCAACACTAACACAAGTGCGAAAAGTGTTTTTTCAACACTAACACAAGTGCGAAAAGTGTTTTTTCCACACTAATACAAGTGCAAAAGTGGTTTCCTGCACCAACACAAGTGCGAAAAGTGGTTTTTCAACACTAACACAAGTGCGAAAAGTGGTTTTTCAACACTAACACAAGTGCGAAAAGTGGTTTTTCAACACTAACACAAGTGCGAAAAGTGTTTTTTCCACACTAATACAAGTGCAAAAGTGGTTTCCTGCACCAACACAAGTGCGAAATGTGGGTTTTCAACACTAACACAAGTGCGAAAAGTGGTTTTTCAACACTATCACAAGTGCAAAAAGTGTTTTTTCCACACTAATACAAGTGCAAAAGTGGTTTCCTGCACCAACAAAAGTGCGAAAAGTGGTTTTTCAACACTAACACAAGTGTGGAAAGTGGTTTTTCAACACTAACACAAGTGCGAAAAGTGGTTTTTCAACACTATCACAAGTGCAAAAAGTGTTTTTTCCACACTAATACAAGTGCAAAAGTGGTTTCCTGCACCAACACAAGTGCGAAAAGTGGTTTTTCAACACTAACACAAGTGCGAAAAGTGGTTTTTCAACACTAATACAAGTGCAAATGTGGTTTCCTGCACCAACACAAGTGCGAAAAGTGATTTTCAACACTAACACAAGTGCGAAAAGTGGTTTTTCAACACTATCACAAGTGCAAAAAGTGTTTTTTCCACACTAATACAAGTGCAAAGTGGTTTCCTGCACCAACACAAGTGCGAAAACTCGTTTTTCAACACTAACACAAGTGCGAAAAGTGTTTTTTCAACACTAACACAAGTGCGAAAAGTGGTTTTTCCACAATAATACAAGTGCGAAAAGTGTTTTTTCAACACTATCACAAGTGCAAAAAGTGGTTTTTCAACACTATCACAAGTGCAAAAAGTGTTTTTTCCACACTAATACAAGTGCAAAAGTGGTTTCCTGCACCAACACAAGTGCAAAAAGTGGTTTTTCAACACTAACACAAGTGCGAAAAGTGGTTTTTCAACACTAACACAAGTGCGAAAAGTGTTTTTTCCACACTAATACAAGTGCAAAAGTGGTTTCCTGCACCAACACAAGTGCGAAAAGTGATTTTTCAACACTAACACAAGTGCAAAAAGTGGTTTTTCAACACTAACACAAGTGCGAAAAGTGGTTTTTCAACACTATCACAAGTGCAAAAAGTGTTTTTTCCACACTAATACAAGTGCAAAAGTGGTTTCCTGCACCAACACAAGTGCAAAAAGTGGTTTTTCAACACTAACACAAGTGCGAAAAGTGGTTTTTCAACACTAACACAAGTGCGAAAAGTGTTTTTTCCACACTAATACAAGTGCAAAAGTGGTTTCCTGCACCAACACAAGTGCGAAAAGTGATTTTTCAACACTAACACAAGTGCAAAAAGTGGTTTTTCAACACTAACACAAGTGCGAAAAGTGGTTTTTCAACACTAACACAAGTGCGAAAAGTGGTTTTTCCACACTAATACAAGTGCAAAAGTGGTTTCCTGAACCAACACAAGTGCGAAAAGTGGTTTTTCAACACTAACACAAGTGCGAAAAGTGGTTTTTCAACACTATCACAAGTGCAAAAAGTGTTTTTTCCACACTAATACAAGTGCAAAAGTGGTTTCCTGCACCAAAACAAGTGCGAAAAGTGGTTTTTCAACACTAACACAAGTGCGAAAAGTGGTTTTTCAACACTAACACAAGGGCGAAAAGTGTTTATGCCACACAAATACAAGTGCAAAAGTGGTATCCTGCACCAACACAAGTGCGAAAAGTGGTTTTTCAACACTAACACAAGTGCGAAAAGTGGTTTTTGAACACTAACACAAGTGCGAAAAGTGTTTTTTCCACACTAATACAAGTGCAAAAGTGGTTTCCTGCACCAACACAAGTGCGAAAAGTGGTTTTTCAACACTAACACAAGTGCGAAAAGTGGTTTTTCAACACTAACACAAGTGCGAAAAGTGGTTTTTCAACACTAACACAAGTGCAAAAAGTGTTTTTTCCACACTAATACAAGTGCAAAAGAGGTTTCCTGCACCAACACAAGTGCAAAAAGTGGTTTTTCAACACTAACACAAGTGCGAAAAGTGGTTTTTCAACACTATCACAAGTGCAAAAAGTGTTTTTTCCACACTAATACAAGTGCAGAAGTGGTTTCCTGCACCAACTCAAGTGCGAAAAGTGGTTTTTCAACACTAACACAAGTGTGAAAAGTGGTTTTTCAACACTAACACAAGTGCGAAAAGTGGTTTTTCAACACTATCACAAGTGCAAAAAGTGTTTTTTCCACACTAATACAAGTGCAAAACGGTTTCCTGCACCAACACAAGTGCGAAAAGTGGTTTTTCAACACTAACACAAGTGCGAAAAGTGGTTTTTCAACACTAACACAAGTGCGAAAAGTGGTTTTTCCACACTAATACAAGTGCAAAAGTGGTTTCCTGCACCAACACAAGTGCGAAAAGTGGTTTTTCAACACTAACACAAGTGCGAAAAGTGTTTTTTCAACACTATCACAAGTGCAAAAAGTGTTTTTTCCACACTAATACAAGTGCAAAAGTGGTTTCCTGCACCAACACAAGTGTGAAAAGTGGTTTTTCAACACTAACACAAGTGCGAAAAGTGTTTTTTCCACACTAATACAAGTGCAAAAGTGGTTTCCTGCACCAACACAAGTGCGAAAAGTGGTTTTTCAACACTAACACGAGTGCGAAAAGGGGTTTTTCAACACTAACACAAGTGCAAAAAGTGGTTTTTCCACACTAATACAAGTGCAAAAGTGGTTTCCTGCACCAACACAAGTGCGAAAAGTGGTTTTTCAACACTAACACAAGTGCGAAAAGTGGTTTTTCAACACTATCACAAGTGCAAAAAGGGTTTTTTCCACACTAATACAAGTGCAAAAGTGGTTTCCTGCACCAACACAAGTGCGAAAAGTGTTTTTTCAACACTAACACAAGTGCGAAAAGTGGTTTTTCAACACTAACACAAGTGTGAAAAGTGTTTTTTCCACACTAATACAAGTGCAAAAGTGGTTTCCTGCACCAACACAAGTGCGAAAAGTGGTTTTTCAACACTAACACAAGTGCGAAAAGTGGTTTTTCAACACTAACACAAGTGCGAAAAGTGGTTTTTCCACACTAATACAAGTGCAAAAGTGGTTTCCTGCACCAACACAAGTGCGAAAAGTGGTTTTTCAAAACTAACACAAGTGCGAAAAGTGGTTTTTCAACACTAACACAAGTGCGAAAAGTGTTTTTCCACACTAATACAAGTGCAAAAGTGGTTTCCTGCACCAACACAAGTGCGAAAAGTGGTTTTTCAACACTAACACAAGTGCGAAAAGTGGTTTTTCAACACTAACACAAGTGCGAAAAGTGTTTTATCCACACTAATACAAGTGCAAAAGTGCTTTCCTGCACCAACACAAGTGCGAAAAGTGATTTTTCAACACTAACACAAGTGCGAAAAGTGGTTTTTCAACACTAACACAAGTGTGAAAAGTGGTTTTTCAACACTAACACAAGTGCGAAAACTGGTTTTTCCACACTAATACAAGTGCAAAAGTGGTTTCCTGCACCAACACAAGTGCGAAAAGTGGTTTTTCAACACTAACACAAGTGCGAAAAGTGGTTTTTCAACACTATCACAAGTGCAAAAAGTGTTTTTTCCACACTAATACAAGTGCAAAAGTGGTTTCCTGCACCAAAACAAGTGCGAAAAGTGGTTTTTCAACACTAACACAAGTGCGAAAAGTGGGTTTTCAACACTAACACAAGTGCGAAAAGTGTTTTTCCCACACAAATACAAGTGCAAAAGTGGTTTCCTGCACCAACACAAGTGCGAAAAGTGGTTTTTCAACACTACCACAAGTGCGAAAAGTGTTTTTTCAACACTAACACAAGTGCGAAAAGTGTTTTTTCCACACTAATACAAGTGCAAAAGTGGTTTCCTGCACCAACACAAGTGCGAAAAGTGGTTTTTCAACACTAACACAAGTGCGAAAAGTGGTTTTTCAACACTAACACAAGTGCGAAAAGTGGTTTTTCAACACTAACACAAGTGCGAAAAGTGTTTTTTCCACACTAATACAAGTGCAAAAGTGGTTTCCTGCACCAACACAAGTGCGAAATGTGGGTTTTCAACACTAACACAAGTGCGAAAAGTGGTTTTTCAACACTATCACAAGTGCAAAAAGTGTTTTTTCCACACTAATACAAGTGCAAAAGTGGTTTCCTGCACCAACACAAGTGCGAAAAGTGGTTTTTCAACACTAACACAAGTGCGAAAAGTGGTTTTTCAACACTAATACAAGTGCAAATGTGGTTTCCTGCACCAACACAAGTGCGAAAAGTGATTTTCAACACTAACACAAGTGCGAAAAGTGGTTTTTCAACACTATCACAAGTGCAAAAAGTGTTTTTTCCACACTAATACAAGTGCAAAGTGGTTTCCTGCACCAACACAAGTGCGAAAACTCGTTTTTCAACACTAACACAAGTGCGAAAAGTGTTTTTTCAACACTAACACAAGTGCGAAAAGTGGTTTTTCCACAATAATACAAGTGCGAAAAGTGTTTTTTCAACACTATCACAAGTGCAAAAAGTGGTTTTTCAACACTATCACAAGTGCAAAAAGTGTTTTTTCCACACTAATACAAGTGCAAAAGTGGTTTCCTGCACCAACACAAGTGCAAAAAGTGGTTTTTCAACACTAACACAAGTGCGAAAAGTGGTTTTTCAACACTAACACAAGTGCGAAAAGTGTTTTTTCCACACTAATACAAGTGCAAAAGTGGTTTCCTGCACCAACACAAGTGCGAAAAGTGATTTTTCAACACTAACACAAGTGCAAAAAGTGGTTTTTCAACACTAACACAAGTGCGAAAAGTGGTTTTTCAACACTATCACAAGTGCAAAAAGTGTTTTTTCCACACTAATACAAGTGCAAAAGTGGTTTCCTGCACCAACACAAGTGCAAAAAGTGGTTTTTCAACACTAACACAAGTGCGAAAAGTGGTTTTTCAACACTAACACAAGTGCGAAAAGTGTTTTTTCCACACTAATACAAGTGCAAAAGTGGTTTCCTGCACCAACACAAGTGCGAAAAGTGATTTTTCAACACTAACACAAGTGCAAAAAGTGGTTTTTCAACACTAACACAAGTGCGAAAAGTGTTTTTTCAACACTATCACAAGTGCAAAAAGTGTTTTTTCCACACTAATACAAGTGCAAAAGTGGTTTCCTGCACCAACACAAGTGTGAAAAGTGGTTTTTCAACACTAACACAAGTGCGAAAAGTGTTTTTTCCACACTATTACAAGTGCAAAAGTGGTTTCCTGCACCAACACAAGTGCGAAAAGTGGTTTTTCAACACTATCACAAGTGCAAAAAGTGGTTTTTCAACACTAACACAAGTGCGAAAAGTGGTTTTTCAACACTAACACAAGTGCGAAAAGTGGTTTTTCAACACTAACACAAGTGCGAAAAGTGGTTTTTCAACACTAACACAAGTGCGAAAAGTAGTTTTTCCACACTAATACAAGTGCAAAAGTGGTTTCATGCACCAACACAAGTGCGAAAAGTGGTTTTTCAACACTAACACAAGTGCAAAAAGTGGTTTTTCAACACTATCACAAGTGCAAAAAGTGTTTTTTCCACACTAATACAAGTGCAAAAGTGGTTTCCTGCATCAACACAAGTGCGAAAAGTGGTTTTTCAACACTAACAGAAGTGCGAAAAGTGGTTTTTCAACACTAACACAAGTGCAAAAAGTGGTTTTTCAACACTAACACAAGTGCGAAAAGTGGTTTTTCCACACTAATACAAGTGCAAAAGTGGTTTCCTGCACCAACACAAGTGCGAAAAGTGGTTTTTCAAAACTAACACAAGTGCGAAAAGTGGTTTTTCAACACTAACACAAGTGCGAAAAGTGTTTTTCCACACTAATACAAGTGCAAAAGTGGTTTCCTGCACCAACACAAGTGCGAAAAGTGGTTTTTCAACACTAACACAAGTGCGAAAAGTGGTTTTTCAACACTAACACAAGTGCGAAAAGTGTTTTATCCACACTAATACAAGTGCAAAAGTGCTTTCCTGCACCAACACAAGTGCGAAAAGTGATTTTTCAACACTAACACAAGTGCGAAAAGTGGTTTTTCAACACTAACACAAGTGTGAAAAGTGGTTTTTCAACACTAACACAAGTGCGAAAACTGGTTTTTCCACACTAATACAAGTGCAAAAGTGGTTTCCTGCACCAACACAAGTGCGAAAAGTGGTTTTTCAACACTAACACAAGTGCGAAAAGTGGTTTTTCAACACTATCACAAGTGCAAAAAGTGTTTTTTCCACACTAATACAAGTGCAAAAGTGGTTTCCTGCACCAAAACAAGTGCGAAAAGTGGTTTTTCAACACTAACACAAGTGCGAAAAGTGGGTTTTCAACACTAACACAAGTGCGAAAAGTGTTTTTCCCACACTAATACAAGTGCAAAAGTGGTTTCCTGCACCAACACAAGTGCGAAAAGTGGTTTTTCAACACTAACACAAGTGCGAAAAGTGTTTTTTCAACACTAACACAAGTGCGAAAAGTGTTTTTTCCACACTAATACAAGTGCAAAAGTGGTTTCCTGCACCAACACAAGTGCGAAAAGTGGTTTTTCAACACTAACACAAGTGCGAAAAGTGGTTTTTCAACACTAACACAAGTGCGAAAAGTGGTTTTTCAACACTAACACAAGTGCGAAAAGTGTTTTTTCCACACTAATACAAGTGCAAAAGTGGTTTCCTGCACCAACACAAGTGCGAAATGTGGGTTTTCAACACTAACACAAGTGCGAAAAGTGGTTTTTCAACACTATCACAAGTGCAAAAAGTGTTTTTTCCACACTAATACAAGTGCAAAAGTGGTTTCCTGCACCAACAAAAGTGCGAAAAGTGGTTTTTCAACACTAACACAAGTGTGAAAAGTGGTTTTTCAACACTAACACAAGTGCGAAAAGTGGTTTTTCAACACTATCACAAGTGCAAAAAGTGTTTTTTCCACACTAATACAAGTGCAAAAGTGGTTTCCTGCACCAACACAAGTGCGAAAAGTGGTTTTTCAACACTAACACAAGTGCGAAAAGTGGTTTTTCAACACTAATACAAGTGCAAATGTGGTTTCCTGCACCAACACAAGTGCGAAAAGTGATTTTCAACACTAACACAAGTGCGAAAAGTGGTTTTTCAACACTATCACAAGTGCAAAAAGTGTTTTTTCCACACTAATACAAGTGCAAAGTGGTTTCCTGCACCAACACAAGTGCGAAAACTCGTTTTTCAACACTAACACAAGTGCGAAAAGTGTTTTTTCAACACTAACACAAGTGCGAAAAGTGGTTTTTCCACAATAATACAAGTGCGAAAAGTGTTTTTTCAACACTATCACAAGTGCAAAAAGTGGTTTTTCAACACTATCACAAGTGCAAAAAGTGTTTTTTCCACACTAATACAAGTGCAAAAGTGGTTTCCTGCACCAACACAAGTGCAAAAAGTGGTTTTTCAACACTAACACAAGTGCGAAAAGTGGTTTTTCAACACTAACACAAGTGCGAAAAGTGTTTTTTCCACACTAATACAAGTGCAAAAGTGGTTTCCTGCACCAACACAAGTGCGAAAAGTGATTTTTCAACACTAACACAAGTGCAAAAAGTGGTTTTTCAACACTAACACAAGTGCGAAAAGTGGTTTTTCAACACTATCACAAGTGCAAAAAGTGTTTTTTCCACACTAATACAAGTGCAAAAGTGGTTTCCTGCACCAACACAAGTGCAAAAAGTGGTTTTTCAACACTAACACAAGTGCGAAAAGTGGTTTTTCAACACTAACACAAGTGCGAAAAGTGTTTTTTCCACACTAATACAAGTGCAAAAGTGGTTTCCTGCACCAACACAAGTGCGAAAAGTGATTTTTCAACACTAACACAAGTGCAAAAAGTGGTTTTTCAACACTAACACAAGGGCGAAAAGTGTTTATGCCACACAAATACAAGTGCAAAAGTGGTATCCTGCACCAACACAAGTGCGAAAAGTGGTTTTTCAACACTAACACAAGTGCGAAAAGTGGTTTTTGAACACTAACACAAGTGCGAAAAGTGTTTTTTCCACACTAATACAAGTGCAAAAGTGGTTTCCTGCACCAACACAAGTGCGAAAAGTGGTTTTTCAACACTAACACAAGTGCGAAAAGTGGTTTTTCAACACTAACACAAGTGCGAAAAGTGGTTTTTCAACACTAACACAAGTGCAAAAAGTGTTTTTTCCACACTAATACAAGTGCAAAAGAGGTTTCCTGCACCAACACAAGTGCAAAAAGTGGTTTTTCAACACTAACACAAGTGCGAAAAGTGGTTTTTCAACACTATCACAAGTGCAAAAAGTGTTTTTTCCACACTAATACAAGTGCAGAAGTGGTTTCCTGCACCAACTCAAGTGCGAAAAGTGGTTTTTCAACACTAACACAAGTGTGAAAAGTGGTTTTTCAACACTAACACAAGTGCGAAAAGTGGTTTTTCAACACTATCACAAGTGCAAAAAGTGTTTTTTCCACACTAATACAAGTGCAAAACGGTTTCCTGCACCAACACAAGTGCGAAAAGTGGTTTTTCAACACTAACACAAGTGCGAAAAGTGGTTTTTCAACACTAACACAAGTGCGAAAAGTGGTTTTTCCACACTAATACAAGTGCAAAAGTGGTTTCCTGCACCAACACAAGTGCGAAAAGTGGTTTTTCAACACTAACACAAGTGCGAAAAGTGTTTTTTCAACACTATCACAAGTGCAAAAAGTGTTTTTTCCACACTAATACAAGTGCAAAAGTGGTTTCCTGCACCAACACAAGTGTGAAAAGTGGTTTTTCAACACTAACACAAGTGCGAAAAGTGTTTTTTCCACACTAATACAAGTGCAAAAGTGGTTTCCTGCACCAACACAAGTGCGAAAAGTGGTTTTTCAACACTAACACGAGTGCGAAAAGGGGTTTTTCAACACTAACACAAGTGCAAAAAGTGGTTTTTCCACACTAATACAAGTGCAAAAGTGGTTTCCTGCACCAACACAAGTGCGAAAAGTGGTTTTTCAACACTAACACAAGTGCGAAAAGTGGTTTTTCAACACTATCACAAGTGCAAAAAGGGTTTTTTCCACACTAATACAAGTGCAAAAGTGGTTTCCTGCACCAACACAAGTGCGAAAAGTGTTTTTTCAACACTAACACAAGTGCGAAAAGTGGTTTTTCAACACTAACACAAGTGTGAAAAGTGTTTTTTCCACACTAATACAAGTGCAAAAGTGGTTTCCTGCACCAACACAAGTGCGAAAAGTGGTTTTTCAACACTAACACAAGTGCGAAAAGTGGTTTTTCAACACTAACACAAGTGCGAAAAGTGGTTTTTCCACACTAATACAAGTGCAAAAGTGGTTTCCTGCACCAACACAAGTGCGAAAAGTGGTTTTTCAAAACTAACACAAGTGCGAAAAGTGGTTTTTCAACACTAACACAAGTGCGAAAAGTGTTTTTCCACACTAATACAAGTGCAAAAGTGGTTTCCTGCACCAACACAAGTGCGAAAAGTGGTTTTTCAACACTAACACAAGTGTGAAAAGTGGTTTTTCAACACTAACACAAGTGCGAAAAGTGTTTTATCCACACTAATACAAGTGCAAAAGTGCTTTCCTGCACCAACACAAGTGCGAAAAGTGATTTTTCAACACTAACACAAGTGCGAAAAGTGGTTTTTCAACACTAACACAAGTGTGAAAAGTGGTTTTTCAACACTAACACAAGTGCGAAAACTGGTTTTTCCACACTAATACAAGTGCAAAAGTGGTTTCCTGCACCAACACAAGTGCGAAAAGTGGTTTTTCAACACTAACACAAGTGCGAAAAGTGGTTTTTCAACACTATCACAAGTGCAAAAAGTGTTTTTTCCACACTAATACAAGTGCAAAAGTGGTTTCCTGCACCAAAACAAGTGCGAAAAGTGGTTTTTCAACACTAACACAAGTGCGAAAAGTGGGTTTTCAACACTAACACAAGTGCGAAAAGTGTTTTTCCCACACTAATACAAGTGCAAAAGTGGTTTCCTGCACCAACACAAGTGCGAAAAGTGGTTTTTCAACACTACCACAAGTGCGAAAAGTGTTTTTTCAACACTAACACAAGTGCGAAAAGTGTTTTTTCCACACTAATACAAGTGCAAAAGTGGTTTCCTGCACCAACACAAGTGCGAAAAGTGGTTTTTCAACACTAACACAAGTGCGAAAAGTGGTTTTTCAACACTAACACAAGTGCGAAAAGTGGTTTTTCAACACTAACACAAGTGCGAAAAGTGTTTTTTCCACACTAATACAAGTGCAAAAGTGGTTTCCTGCACCAACACAAGTGCGAAATGTGGGTTTTCAACACTAACACAAGTGCGAAAAGTGGTTTTTCAACACTATCACAAGTGCAAAAAGTGTTTTTTCCACACTAATACAAGTGCAAAAGTGGTTTCCTGCACCAACACAAGTGCGAAAAGTGGTTTTTCAACACTAACACAAGTGCGAAAAGTGGTTTTTCAACACTAATACAAGTGCAAATGTGGTTTCCTGCACCAACACAAGTGCGAAAAGTGATTTTCAACACTAACACAAGTGCGAAAAGTGGTTTTTCAACACTATCACAAGTGCAAAAAGTGTTTTTTCCACACTAATACAAGTGCAAAGTGGTTTCCTGCACCAACACAAGTGCGAAAACTCGTTTTTCAACACTAACACAAGTGCGAAAAGTGTTTTTTCAACACTAACACAAGTGCGAAAAGTGGTTTTTCCACAATAATACAAGTGCGAAAAGTGTTTTTTCAACACTATCACAAGTGCAAAAAGTGGTTTTTCAACACTATCACAAGTGCAAAAAGTGTTTTTTCCACACTAATACAAGTGCAAAAGTGGTTTCCTGCACCAACACAAGTGCAAAAAGTGGTTTTTCAACACTAACACAAGTGCGAAAAGTGGTTTTTCAACACTAACACAAGTGCGAAAAGTGTTTTTTCCACACTAATACAAGTGCAAAAGTGGTTTCCTGCACCAACACAAGTGCGAAAAGTGATTTTTCAACACTAACACAAGTGCAAAAAGTGGTTTTTCAACACTAACACAAGTGCGAAAAGTGGTTTTTCAACACTATCACAAGTGCAAAAAGTGTTTTTTCCACACTAATACAAGTGCAAAAGTGGTTTCCTGCACCAACACAAGTGCAAAAAGTGGTTTTTCAACACTAACACAAGTGCGAAAAGTGGTTTTTCAACACTAACACAAGTGCGAAAAGTGTTTTTTCCACACTAATACAAGTGCAAAAGTGGTTTCCTGCACCAACACAAGTGCGAAAAGTGATTTTTCAACACTAACACAAGTGCAAAAAGTGGTTTTTCAACACTAACACAAGTGCGAAAAGTGTTTTTTCAACACTATCACAAGTGCAAAAAGTGTTTTTTCCACACTAATACAAGTGCAAAAGTGGTTTCCTGCACCAACACAAGTGTGAAAAGTGGTTTTTCAACACTAACACAAGTGCGAAAAGTGTTTTTTCCACACTATTACAAGTGCAAAAGTGGTTTCCTGCACCAACACAAGTGCGAAAAGTGGTTTTTCAACACTATCACAAGTGCAAAAAGTGGTTTTTCAACACTAACACAAGTGCGAAAAGTGGTTTTTCAACACTAACACAAGTGCGAAAAGTGGTTTTTCAACACTAACACAAGTGCGAAAAGTGGTTTTTCAACACTAACACAAGTGCGAAAAGTAGTTTTTCCACACTAATACAAGTGCAAAAGTGGTTTCATGCACCAACACAAGTGCGAAAAGTGGTTTTTCAACACTAACACAAGTGCAAAAAGTGGTTTTTCAACACTATCACAAGTGCAAAAAGTGTTTTTTCCACACTAATACAAGTGCAAAAGTGGTTTCCTGCATCAACACAAGTGCGAAAAGTGGTTTTTCAACACTAACAGAAGTGCGAAAAGTGGTTTTTCAACACTAACACAAGTGCGAAAAGTGGTTTTTCAACACTAACACAAGTGCGAAAAGTGGTTTTTCCACACTAATACAAGTGCAAAAGTGGTTTCCTGCACCAACACAAGTGCGAAAAGTGGTTTTTCAAAACTAACACAAGTGCGAAAAGTGGTTTTTCAACACTAACACAAGTGCGAAAAGTGTTTTTCCACACTAATACAAGTGCAAAAGTGGTTTCCTGCACCAACACAAGTGCGAAAAGTGGTTTTTCAACACTAACACAAGTGCGAAAAGTGGTTTTTCAACACTAACACAAGTGCGAAAAGTGTTTTATCCACACTAATACAAGTGCAAAAGTGCTTTCCTGCACCAACACAAGTGCGAAAAGTGATTTTTCAACACTAACACAAGTGCGAAAAGTGGTTTTTCAACACTAACACAAGTGTGAAAAGTGGTTTTTCAACACTAACACAAGTGCGAAAACTGGTTTTTCCACACTAATACAAGTGCAAAAGTGGTTTCCTGCACCAACACAAGTGCGAAAAGTGGTTTTTCAACACTAACACAAGTGCGAAAAGTGGTTTTTCAACACTATCACAAGTGCAAAAAGTGTTTTTTCCACACTAATACAAGTGCAAAAGTGGTTTCCTGCACCAAAACAAGTGCGAAAAGTGGTTTTTCAACACTAACACAAGTGCGAAAAGTGGGTTTTCAACACTAACACAAGTGCGAAAAGTGTTTTTCCCACACTAATACAAGTGCAAAAGTGGTTTCCTGCACCAACACAAGTGCGAAAAGTGGTTTTTCAACACTAACACAAGTGCGAAAAGTGTTTTTTCAACACTAACACAAGTGCGAAAAGTGTTTTTTCCACACTAATACAAGTGCAAAAGTGGTTTCCTGCACCAACACAAGTGCGAAAAGTGGTTTTTCAACACTAACACAAGTGCGAAAAGTGGTTTTTCAACACTAACACAAGTGCGAAAAGTGGTTTTTCAACACTAACACAAGTGCGAAAAGTGTTTTTTCCACACTAATACAAGTGCAAAAGTGGTTTCCTGCACCAACACAAGTGCGAAATGTGGGTTTTCAACACTAACACAAGTGCGAAAAGTGGTTTTTCAACACTATCACAAGTGCAAAAAGTGTTTTTTCCACACTAATACAAGTGCAAAAGTGGTTTCCTGCACCAACAAAAGTGCGAAAAGTGGTTTTTCAACACTAACACAAGTGTGAAAAGTGGTTTTTCAACACTAACACAAGTGCGAAAAGTGGTTTTTCAACACTATCACAAGTGCAAAAAGTGTTTTTTCCACACTAATACAAGTGCAAAAGTGGTTTCCTGCACCAACACAAGTGCGAAAAGTGGTTTTTCAACACTAACACAAGTGCGAAAAGTGGTTTTTCAACACTAATACAAGTGCAAATGTGGTTTCCTGCACCAACACAAGTGCGAAAAGTGATTTTCAACACTAACACAAGTGCGAAAAGTGGTTTTTCAACACTATCACAAGTGCAAAAAGTGTTTTTTCCACACTAATACAAGTGCAAAGTGGTTTCCTGCACCAACACAAGTGCGAAAACTCGTTTTTCAACACTAACACAAGTGCGAAAAGTGTTTTTTCAACACTAACACAAGTGCGAAAAGTGGTTTTTCCACAATAATACAAGTGCGAAAAGTGTTTTTTCAACACTATCACAAGTGCAAAAAGTGGTTTTTCAACACTATCACAAGTGCAAAAAGTGTTTTTTCCACACTAATACAAGTGCAAAAGTGGTTTCCTGCACCAACACAAGTGCAAAAAGTGGTTTTTCAACACTAACACAAGTGCGAAAAGTGGTTTTTCAACACTAACACAAGTGCGAAAAGTGTTTTTTCCACACTAATACAAGTGCAAAAGTGGTTTCCTGCACCAACACAAGTGCGAAAAGTGATTTTTCAACACTAACACAAGTGCAAAAAGTGGTTTTTCAACACTAACACAAGTGCGAAAAGTGGTTTTTCAACACTATCACAAGTGCAAAAAGTGTTTTTTCCACACTAATACAAGTGCAAAAGTGGTTTCCTGCACCAACACAAGTGCAAAAAGTGGTTTTTCAACACTAACACAAGTGCGAAAAGTGGTTTTTCAACACTAACACAAGTGCGAAAAGTGTTTTTTCCACACTAATACAAGTGCAAAAGTGGTTTCCTGCACCAACACAAGTGCGAAAAGTGATTTTTCAACACTAACACAAGTGCAAAAAGTGGTTTTTCAACACTAACACAAGTGCGAAAAGTGGTTTTTCAACACTAACACAAGTGCGAAAAGTGGTTTTTCCACACTAATACAAGTGCAAAAGTGGTTTCCTGAACCAACACAAGTGCGAAAAGTGGTTTTTCAACACTAACACAAGTGCGAAAAGTGGTTTTTCAACACTATCACAAGTGCAAAAAGTGTTTTTTCCACACTAATACAAGTGCAAAAGTGGTTTCCTGCACCAAAACAAGTGCGAAAAGTGGTTTTTCAACACTAACACAAGTGCGAAAAGTGGTTTTTCAACACTAACACAAGGGCGAAAAGTGTTTATGCCACACAAATACAAGTGCAAAAGTGGTATCCTGCACCAACACAAGTGCGAAAAGTGGTTTTTCAACACTAACACAAGTGCGAAAAGTGGTTTTTGAACACTAACACAAGTGCGAAAAGTGTTTTTTCCACACTAATACAAGTGCAAAAGTGGTTTCCTGCACCAACACAAGTGCGAAAAGTGGTTTTTCAACACTAACACAAGTGCGAAAAGTGGTTTTTCAACACTAACACAAGTGCGAAAAGTGGTTTTTCAACACTAACACAAGTGCAAAAAGTGTTTTTTCCACACTAATACAAGTGCAAAAGAGGTTTCCTGCACCAACACAAGTGCAAAAAGTGGTTTTTCAACACTAACACAAGTGCGAAAAGTGGTTTTTCAACACTATCACAAGTGCAAAAAGTGTTTTTTCCACACTAATACAAGTGCAGAAGTGGTTTCCTGCACCAACTCAAGTGCGAAAAGTGGTTTTTCAACACTAACACAAGTGTGAAAAGTGGTTTTTCAACACTAACACAAGTGCGAAAAGTGGTTTTTCAACACTATCACAAGTGCAAAAAGTGTTTTTTCCACACTAATACAAGTGCAAAACGGTTTCCTGCACCAACACAAGTGCGAAAAGTGGTTTTTCAACACTAACACAAGTGCGAAAAGTGGTTTTTCAACACTAACACAAGTGCGAAAAGTGGTTTTTCCACACTAATACAAGTGCAAAAGTGGTTTCCTGCACCAACACAAGTGCGAAAAGTGGTTTTTCAACACTAACACAAGTGCGAAAAGTGTTTTTTCAACACTATCACAAGTGCAAAAAGTGTTTTTTCCACACTAATACAAGTGCAAAAGTGGTTTCCTGCACCAACACAAGTGTGAAAAGTGGTTTTTCAACACTAACACAAGTGCGAAAAGTGTTTTTTCCACACTAATACAAGTGCAAAAGTGGTTTCCTGCACCAACACAAGTGCGAAAAGTGGTTTTTCAACACTAACACGAGTGCGAAAAGGGGTTTTTCAACACTAACACAAGTGCAAAAAGTGGTTTTTCCACACTAATACAAGTGCAAAAGTGGTTTCCTGCACCAACACAAGTGCGAAAAGTGGTTTTTCAACACTAACACAAGTGCGAAAAGTGGTTTTTCAACACTATCACAAGTGCAAAAAGGGTTTTTTCCACACTAATACAAGTGCAAAAGTGGTTTCCTGCACCAACACAAGTGCGAAAAGTGTTTTTTCAACACTAACACAAGTGCGAAAAGTGGTTTTTCAACACTAACACAAGTGTGAAAAGTGTTTTTTCCACACTAATACAAGTGCAAAAGTGGTTTCCTGCACCAACACAAGTGCGAAAAGTGGTTTTTCAACACTAACACAAGTGCGAAAAGTGGTTTTTCAACACTATCACAAGTGCAAAAAGTGTTTTTTCCACACTAATACAAGTGCAAAAGTGGTTTCCTGCACCAACACAAGTGCAAAAAGTGGTTTTTCAACACTAACACAAGTGCGAAAAGTGGTTATTCAACACTAACACAAGTGCGAAAAGTGGTTTTTCAACACTAACAGTAGGTGATAAATGTTGCTTCTGGGACACCTCCGTTTAACATGGGAAATCCCTATCTAATGTCATTTACCCCCCTGTCTTTTTCAAAAACCATAAACACCTCTATTTCTCCCTCTATGAACCTATAATCCTTCTCACCTTATGAACCTATAATCCTTCTCGCCTTATGAACCTATAATCCTTCTCACCTTATGAACCTATCATCCTTCTCGCCTTATGAACCTATGATTTTCTTCCTTTATGAACCTATAATCCTTCTCACCTCCACTCTTTAGTCTGGCTCATGCTTGGTTCTATCATTTATGGCATCATCTTTTGTTGAGCCAGTTGCCAACGTGGCACAGGAAATGACTCAGCCTTGCCAATGACTCAGCCTTGCCTTTAAAGGCTCTAACCACTGGCTCATATTTGGTTCTATCATTTATGGCGAAACATTGCATCATCTTTTGTTGAGCCAGTTGCCAACGTGGCACAGGAAATGACTCAGCTTTGCCAATGACTCAGCCTTGCCTATAAAGGCTCTAACCACACTTGCTTTTTTAACACACGTTATGTTTCTCTGGAGGATGGAGGATGAAGCTTTATCAGAAGACAGGTAAGTTTTTTTGTTCTCACGATTAATTATTCATTGTCTTATATGGAACATCATTAACAGCCTCTCAATAATTATTGTTTTTTCTCTTTTGCAGTCTATCTTTATCAAAGCTGGTGATTGATGTTGAAAATGAAGCCAATGATTATCACCAACAAAGGGAGGATTTGAATGAAACTCTTACAGAATTCACTGAAGTTCGGAGGGGTCTTCATAATGAGATGGTTGAGTGTTAGAAAGCCTCTCTCACCCGTTAATATTCTCCAAGGTTGTCTCAACAACAGAACCAATGACTGACAACGAATTAAACACATTGTTTGAAATTTTATGTGAGAGGTAAGAGATATAATTAATTATTCACAAACTTCAATCCATTAATTTTCTCCTTTTTATCAAAGCTGGTGCTATTTCCTTTAACTAACTGTTTGTTTTATTCCAGCATGAAAAACCAGCCAAGCAACATGAAGTTTGATGAAACCCAGGGATTTCACAACCTCGACGATCACGACCGGAGGACTGCCTTGGAAGAAACTGAATTCAACTCATTCCCTGCCCATGTGAGTTTAAATATCCATCTTACAATGTGTGTGGTATAAATGGAGTTTCTCATTTATGGTCTTAGACTGCCCTCGCGTGGCTCGGGATGGCACGGCAGGCAAATACTGTGTTTGGTGAATTTAATTTAACATCCCTTTTGTGCCTTGCAGACACAACCAATGCAATTTGTATCACCCTTGGCCAAGCAGCCAATAGTTGTGAAGGAATTGGTGAAGCCAACATGGGAGACAACATTCTGTTGGACTGCCCTGGAAGAAACTGTATTTATACCACATGATACCTTGGAAGAAACTGAATTTATGGAAGAAACTGAATTTATACCTCGTGAAAAATGTTTTATTATAATTTTTATGTTTTTAATGTTATTTAATAATCTTGATTTTATTCGCTTTGTCCAGAATTATTTAATTCTTAATTACAAAAAGAGAATAAAGGAAAAAAGATGGGATGGTGCACCCCCACCCTTGATCCCCCCCTCATCCCACCCCTCCCCTCCCCTTGTGTGTGTGGGGAAGGTGGGGGTGGGATGAGGGGGGATCAAGGGTGGGGGTGCACAGGGGGTGGGGGATGATGGGTGTGGTCTGTGTGGGTGTGGTCTGTGTGGGTGTGGTCTGTGTGGGCGGGGTCTGTGTGGGCGGGGTCTGTGTGGGCGGGGTCTGTGTGGGCGTGGTCTGTGTGGGCGGGGTCTGTGTGGGTGTGGTCTGTGTGGGTGTGGTCTGTGTGGGCGGGGTCTGTGTGGGTGTGGTCTGTGTGGGCGGGGTCTGTGGGCAGGGTCTGTGTGGGCGGGGTTTGTGGGTGGGGTCTGTGTGGGTGTGGCTTATGATTTTTATTGATTTATATAATTTTTTTATTACTACTAATTAAATTAGCTAATCTGGGTGGATGAAAGTCTGGATGGTTGTTGTTTAATGAATTATCAGTTTTGTTTTTTGTAATTCTTGTGAGTAAAATGAACCCAAGATTTCTTCCCAATTCATATCATATAATTTGTAAGTCCAAGGCATAGTATCCATTACATCAACGATTTTGAATAATTCATTAGTCCATCTCTTTGTATAACCTTTCTCAAAATGACTTTTCCATCTGTATATTCTTACAATATCACCAACTTTGAACTTGGGCTTTCTCAAATTAATCTCCTTTTCATATTCTAATTTTGTAAATGTTTCCGATAGTTTTGATTTTGTTGATGAATGAACTGTATTATTGTAATTATCTACAATATCCTGAATAAAATACACCCATTGTTGAGAATCGAGTTGTTTGAATTTTTTATATAATTTCTCTTTTAAAGTACGATTAAAACGCTCAATAACAACTGCTTTTCCTTCATTAAAGGTGCTGTATAATTTAATACCCTCCCCCTTTAGAAATTTCATAAATATTTTGTTATAGAACTCTGTTCCCTCATCAGTCCATAATTTCTTTGGTTTCCTTTTACTTTTATTAAATATTTGTTGGAAGGCTAACATTAAAGTATCACCCTTTTTATTTTTTAAAGGAACAACCCAGGCATATCTACTCCTCAAATCAATAACGGTTAAAGCATACTTGTATCCCCTATGGGGACAAAATATATATTCAATTCAATTAAATCAGCGGACCAGATGTGGTCTGTGTCTTTTGAATAAACTTTCCTTCTTGTAAACTTTGTGATTATAGGTTTATGTAATTCATCAGCCAAAAGCTCCTCAGTCTTGATGACATCATTAGAGCCTAATAGTTTTTTGAGGGTGAATAACCAAGACCAAGTTTCAATTTAGCATTTATTAAATTTCTCACAATAAACCTATCAACTTTCTCTCTCAACGTTGGATTTTGTATCAAAGACAAATTATACAACATTTCTCTGTCGGCTTTATGTTTTTCAGTCAACGTAGTGGTTTTCGCATAAGCAATATCATGCTTCATACACACTTCGTCAACCCTATTTGTAGGTTCAGACCAAGGTTTAGGATTGTCAGCCTCATCTAATCTTTTATCCAGGTTTGTTCCAGGACCACAGAAAGAATATCCAGGTAGATGTAGTTCCCCTGGAATTCCAGTTGTTGTAAATTTACTTCCTGACAAAAACTTTTGTATGTCTCCTCCACTTTTAGGAGAGATGAATTGGCACTTTTTAGAGCCACACACTTGACATATTCCTTTTTGATAAACTCTATTATTTTTAGCTTTAACAAAGGAGATATTTTTAGATTTAGTTTTCTTTTTACATTTGAGACAATAACTCATATTTATTTATGAGAAAAAGTCCTACATAGTGCCAAAGCCTTTTGGGTTTTCAACATATACATTTCTATCTTGATTTTTAAAACATAAAGAATCCTTAGGAATGCCTTCACTCTCTCCTCCATTTATTTACAAATAAAACTAACTAAAACCAATAACACTAACATCATCAACTCTATGTTGTATATCTGCTCTCTGAATTTATTATAGCAAACTAAAAAAACCAATATCTTCATAAGAGTCATTAGTTCTTTATTTTCCTCTTCGGTGCGTTGAGATTGATTTATTTGCCGTAATAACTTCAATCTTTCATTAATCTCAGGAATGGTCATATTTTTATATTTTCCCCCCTCTCTCTTTCCTCTCTCTCCTCCTCCTCCTTTTTCTCCCTTTCCTCCCTCTCCTCCTTCTCCTTTTTCTCCCTCTCCACCTTCTCCCTTTCCTCCTTCTCCTCCTTCTCTCTTTCCTCCTTCTCTTCTTCAACTCCTTCCTCCTTCTCTTCTTCAACTCCGTCCTCATCCCTTGCTACCCTTGAGCTTGAGCCCCAAAGAATATTATACATATACTCATCTGGATTTTGAGATATTCTTGTATCTATAATTATTTTTCTCATAATAGGATACCAATAAGATTTGTTGACGATTGCTAAAAGAGTTTTATATCTCATAACTTTGAGAAGTTCATTTTTATTTAATATTTTAAACAAGTCTCTATTTGTGGGTTTAGCAAGATCAGTATAAGGCCAGTTTTTAATGACAAAATTTCCATGTATATGCTCCACATCATAAGGTATGTAATACCGAGCACCCTTTTCTTGTAGGTATCCTTGAATACAAAAATTATAATTCTCTTGTAGTCTTCTTCCTGCCATTTATGTATCAGAAATATATGTGAGATTAATATTATGACAGGTAATACCACCCCATCTTCCCACTACCAAATCGGTTTGTATTCCTCGGCTTTTTATCCTTATCTCATTACCTTCCTTCTTTGTCATGCTAACCATCGCTATACTATCATATATTTTTCTTTTCTTAAATTCATGTATTTGTTGTTTACTAATTGTACCTCCACATAAATCCTTATCCTCACCAAGCGGATAATATTCTTCTTTACGAGACTGATTAAAATCATGTAGGTCTTCTAAGTTTATTGAAAAAGACCAATTATACCCTAAATCAGGCATATCATACCCCCATTTATTAATTCGCATATTAACTATATGTCCTTC
>NW_027618856.1:0-59250 GCF_964187855.1 Myxine glutinosa | reverse complement strand
CCTATTCTCAAAGATATATGAAAGACAGACTGATTGAACACTTTGGCGACAGAGTCATTGTCACAACAGTTAATGGCAAATCGAATGTTGCAACGATGAGGCAAACAGCTGACAGTGTACTTTTGGAGTTTCATGCAAACCAGTCTAAGGATCCTATGATTCAGAAGAAAATAATCCTGCAAGCTGCCGCTAAATTCATACTGGATGACATAAAGCAAGTGGAAACAGGGAATGAAACATACCCAACATCGGAAGACTTTGAGTTCAAAGACGCCAGCCTCAACTTTCTTCCTGATACTCTGAAGATTTTTCTTGGAAAGATCTTGAAGGCAAAAGATGTAGAGCTGAAGATAGCTTCAATTGGTCAGGCTATAATGCAAGCTGCACGACCACGTGTCCTGATTGCTCCACTGCAAATTGCACTAGGGGTGCAGCTGCAGCACCATTTCGCCTCTCGTTTCCTTATTGATTCACTGCATGCACATGGGTACTGCAGCTCATACAAGGAAGTCACACGTTTCAACCAAAATGCAGCTGTATACCAGGGTACGGACATACCCAACCACAAGGGAGAATTTGTTCAATATGCAGCTGACAACGTCGACCACAACATTAGAACCTTAGACGGACACAACACCTTCCATGGCATGGGGATAATAGCCATGATTACCCCTGGAACAACACAAGGACATCCGATTCCTAGAGCTCAGGTCACTGCCAGCGACATAGAAACAACTGGAAGAATCCAGATACAGTACCATAGAGCTGACGACCAGGCACTTGCAACCTTGACTTATGGGAGCGTGCCTATCATGAGAGCCCATGATCCCACAGCCAACCTTGATGTACTGTGGAAGACGTCACTGCTGTTCAAGATACCAAGACCTGCATGGTCCGGGATGATGCAACTCTTACATCGTGGTGTCCAGCATTCAAAATCGTCTGTCCTGTTTCTCCCAATGATTGATTTGAGCTCGAGCGACGCTACATGCATCTACTCCACTCTCAACTACATTGTGCAACATGCTAAACAACATGATGTACCTACCATCATCACCTTTGATCAGCCACTATGGTGGAAGGCATTGTCGATCATTCTCTCGGAGCCAGATGGAAGCCCCATGCGACGTATTGTGGTAAGGCTAGGTGCCTTTCATATGGAAATGAGCTTCCTTGGCAGCATAGGGCACCTCATGGGTGGTTCTGGGTTGAAGGAGCTGCTAGAACTCATATACGCACCAAATGCAGTGGATCACATCCTAACAGGAAAAGCAATTTCCAGGGCTGTACGGGCACACATCGTCCTGGATGCTGTCCTGAATGCACTCCTCCTGTCTGATCCTCTTGGAGGAACACAATACAGAACTGCAGAAGACTTGCCAGTTCGGGATGAAGATGCAATGAGTGGCTTGGCCGATGATGATGTGATTCATCCAGATGTGAGTAAAGCAAGGACCCTGTATGATGCGTTGATGAAAGGCACACGATCTTCCAACGATGTAGCAAGTGATCCAATCCTTGACAAGATCAGCAAAGTCTTTCAAACACAGACAGAATCATTGACCAAAGACCGAACAGCGAAACTGTGGTTACAGTATATGGACATGGTGAAGATCTTAAGAAAATTCATCAAAGCCGAGCGTATGGGAAACTGGTCCCTGCACCTCGAAGCTGTATCTGATATGTTACCATATGTAGCAGCCTCAGGTCATTCACTCTATGCTAAGTCTGCCAGGATTTTCCTGCAAATAATGCACAGCTTAGAACAGGACTATCCAGATGTGCACCGTAAGTTTACTCAGGGCTTCCATGTCGCCCGAAGAAGTAGTAGAGCTTGGGCTGGAATTTCCTCAGACCTGATGATTGAGCAAGTACTCATGAGAAGTATGAAGACCAGCGGGGGGTTAACAAGAGGAAGAGGAATGACAGAGCAATAACGGTTAACGTGGCTTTTGTCCATGCCGGCTTGTTCGGAGACGAACAGATCAATGCAAGAGCTCACTGGAGTGAAGTACAGCACAGGTGAACAGAACAAAGAGATGGGCAAAACCAGGCAGCATCGCGACATGCAAGATACAAGTACACTACAGGTCGCTCTAGTTGACAGAAATCCTTTCAAGTGTCATCCATCCCTCAGGAACATAATGACTGGTGTCAACGCTGGCAGTAAGGTTGATGTCGACAATGCCAAGCTCATTGGAGACAAGATCATGCACTCCATGACAAATCAGTCAGTTGTCCACTACACGTTCAAGCGCAAAGACCAAGCCACCACATTTCTGAAGGCCAGATCATCTGTGCGAGTTGGTAAAGACCAGGTACAGATAGACCCAGAACTGCTATTCCAGCGTCTCATCATCATCTCAAAATCTGCTGAAGATAAGGAAGAGATGTTTCGCTTTGAGTTATGCCCTCATCCACCTGCGCTGTTTGATGAAAAGCTGATGCTACGTGAAGCCCAGAAGTCCGTACTCGGAGATGCTATCTGGTCTAAACTTGAACCAGGTACCATAGAGTCAATCAGCGAAATCCAGTATGTCTTGGATGGTGGAAGTCTGCTGCACCATATACCATGGCCACGTGGTTCACCAACATATCGAGAGATCTGCATGCTCCACTGTGACTATGTTACAAGAAAGTACGGAAAGGCCATCGTAATATTTGATGGATATCTTGGTCAATCAACCAAGCACATGACCCACCAGAGGCGAGCAGCAGGTAGAGGTGGACCAGAAGTGACTTTCACTGATGACATGAAGTTGACCATGAAGAAAGACATCTTCCTGGGAAACCTCAACAACAAACAGAACTTCATCAACATGTTGAGCAGATACCTCCGGCTTTCTGGATGCCAGACCCAACATTCCCAGGAAGATGCTGACCTGCTAATCGTCCAGACCGCAGTCAGTTCGGCGAACATGAGGAACACAGCCCTTATAGGAGAAGACACAGATCTGATCGTCCTACTCTGCTTCTACGCAAACCTAGAAGCACACGACTTGTTTATGTATAGTCAGGCAAAATCCACTACAAAACCAAACCACATCTGGAATGTGAAGTCCATGAAACGTCAGCTAGGTGCAGCTGTGTGTGAAAGCATCCTATTCATACACGCAGTATTGGGATGTGACACGACGTCTCGACTGTACGGCCTTGGCAAAGGAGCGTCACTGAAGAAATTCATGATGAGCACACTCTTCCAAACTCAATCCCAACAGTTCTTGGCTGAGGATGCATCACCAGATGTGGTCGAGGCTGCAGGAGAGATAGCACTCGTGTGTCTCTACAAGGGTAAACCTGATGAAAGTTTGGATTCCCTCAGGTACAAGCGGTTTTGTGAACAGGTCGCAGTCAAGACTTCGAAGATACTCCCACAGACCTTACCGCCCACATCTGCTGCAGCGAGATATCACAGCAGACGGGTGTATCTGCAAATACAGCAGTGGAAAGGAAACAACAGCCTACAACCAGTGGATTGGGGCTGGAGAATGAGCGACGGCAATCTTGTTCCTGTTATGACCGACCTCCCTCCAGCACCTCAGGATTTGTTGAATGTTATCCGGTGCAACTGTTCGACCGATTGTGGTTCCGCACGGTGTACATGCCGCAAGAACAACTTGGAGTGTTCTCCTGCTTGTGGTCAGTGCCGTGGATCTGGCTGCACCAACTCCGTCCTGGACAGTTTCAGCGACGACGATGACGAGGAAAATGATGATTAGGTAGTGGACTGTTGTTATAGACTATTACATGCAGCTGAATTAGTTAATTGTGGACATTTTTTTTACTTTTAAGCGAATCCTTGACTTCCGACAGTATTTTATGAGTCAGTATTATTAGTTTCTCTACATGCGATTTTATTATGAGTTTGTGATTTTAATCAACAAAATGTGCCATAATTCTGAAACAGTCATGACAAGTGATTCATGTATTTGCATATCAGTGATCAGTATTTAGCTATTGGGAATTTTGTTTACGTGCTTATTTTTTTGTTCCGTACGGGCCGTACTGGGGCTGTAACATGCTGTAATTCCTGATATTAAAAGTATAATTATATACCATGTGCTCGGAATGTATCGCAAAATGTGAACAAATCGTACCGCAAAAGGATGAAAAGGGGGGTCCATGTACCAGTGATTTTGACAGACACCCCATATTTTTAGAGCTTTAGACTTTTGATATGTTATCTGGTATATATTACTGCATACAATTTCGCACTGATATGTAGTGTTGCAGTTTTTTCCTATCTGGCCCCATATTTGGGCTAAATGGCTTGGACTATAAGTAAAGGCGAGTTGAGCCCAGTGCTGGATTTAGCTGTTCACTCTTGCTCCATGTCTCACACAAGAAACTTAGAAGGGCTGCTTTGTTAGCTGACACAGAGAAGAATTCCTGTGGGTCAGGGGCTTTGTACTGCTCACTGACCTCAAACACCTTTGCTTGCCTGGATTGGCCATACCTGTGTTGCTGTTCTGCTGATTTGAGGCTTTGTTCACTGTATCGGTCGCAGCAGAAATGTCTGATCTCTGTGCCAGCAGGCACATCTTTCAGCAGCTGCTCCTTGTAGCGATCAGCAATGTTTCCAAATGTCTCATTTTTCTTGAAGGACCAATGGCGTATGGCATGCATTGCATCAACCACTACTGTCGTCTTCCAGTCTCCTTGTGGCAGAATATCAGCACTGGTCACTTGAGTCTCCTCCTTCAGTGTTTTCACGAGACTAGCAGTAGTGTAATAATGTTGCTTCTGGGACACCTCCGTTTAACATGGGAAATCCCTATCTAATGTCATTTACCCCCTTGTCTTTTTCAAAAATCATAAACACCTCTATTTCTCCCACCCTCATCTTTATGAACCTTTTGTCTGTAGTACCTATCCTTAATGTTGTTCATTAGACCACTCAAACACTACAAATATTTGTTTTCTCTTATAGACCTATCATCCTTCTTCTACATATCATCTGGCAGATTAATCTTTGACCCACTCAAACATTGACCCATTCACTTCCATATTAATTCTTTCCCTCCCTCATTGCCCCTAAACACCTATATTTCTCTCACCCTGTTCTTTACGAACCTTCTAACCTTTTGACATGTTATCCTTATTCATTAGACCACTTAAACACCTGTGATCCTTCTGACCTCATGGACCTTTTAACCTTTTACTCTTAATATCATCTGGTGAATATAACCCACTCAAACAACGACCCTACAAATATTTGTTTATGCGTGGGAAATAATTTAATTCTCCTACAACTCTCTTCACCATCTAATATATTAACAAAAAATATGTTTGAGTTTGGTTCTTTATTAAGATATTTTAACTGAGCTAAGATAAAATGGTAAACCTCCCTCAATGTTCTTGTTTGAGCGCCTCCAGTGCCACATACCATTTTTTTGGTAAGCTCCGCCCACTTTTTGGTAAACCACGCCCATTTTTTACTAAGCCCCGCCCACTTTTTGTTAAGCAACGCCCACTTTTTACTAAGCCCCGCCCACTTTTGCTAAGCTCCTCCCACTTTTGCTAAGTCCCACCCACTTTATAAACTCTTCAGCATTGTATCATTTCCAGGTAATACATTACATCATTTTCAGGGAATTTCCATCACATCATTTCCAGTTAAGACACGCCCAGGGAATTTCCACAGGAAGACACACCCAGTCCTTATAAAAGGCACCGACCACACAGGCTTTTTCAAACACGCTTTCTGCTTCACTTGAGAATGGACTACTATGCCGAAATGGAATGGGATAACTTTGCTATTCCATGGAGTCCTACTACCTGTGTAGAACTCAACCTTCAGATTGATGAACTGGACTCGAACCTCTTATCAATGGAGGTAAGTTTGTTTATTTATTTATTTATTTATTTAATTTTTTTTTTTTTTAAGATGAGACTCGTGTAAGAGTTAACAAAGTTTATTTTAATATTCATAGAGCTTGATTTATACAAATAAAAAATATTGTATTAAATTAATACATTGTTATTTTCTTTCACAGGAAATTGTATCTGAGATACGAAATGAAAATTCTGCTTTTAACACAACTTGGGATGAAGTTATTTTTTTGTTTGAAGACATTTTGAACAACCAAGACCCCCAGAACGAGTTCTACCTTGATGACCCAGCCAAAGAGTTATACCTTGGAGATCCACAAAATCCTGAAAAAGAGTTTTACCATGATGATACTTGTTGTGAGTTATCAAAACAAAACCCACTGAACAAGTTCTACCTTGATGAGCCAGAATACAAGTCATACATTGGAGACCCACAAATTTCTGAAAATTGGGAAAGGAGAGTTCTCCCTGATGGTCCGCAGTTATACTATGTGAGACACATCATAGAAACCCTAAAAAATTGGGCAAGGAGAGTTCTCCCTGATGGTCCGCAGTTATACTATGTGAGACACATCATAGAAACCCTAAAAAATTGGGCAAGGAGAGTTCTCCCTGATGGTCCGCAGTTATACTATGTGAGACACATCATAGAAACCCTAAAAAATTGGGCAAGGAGAGTTCTCCCTGATGGTCCGCAGTTATACTATGTGAGACACATCATAGAAACCCTAAAAAATTGTGAAATGGGAATTCTCCCTGATGGTCCGCAGTTATACTATGTGAGACACATCATAGAAACCCTAAAAAATTGGGAAAGGGAAGTTTTCACTGATGGTCCGCAGTTATACTATGTGAGACTTATCACGGAAACCCCCAATATTTCTGAAAATTGTGGTTTTACCTTGGGGACTTGGAAAGATGGTTATATTTTTGGAGACTCGGAATGGGGGTTTTGTTTTGATGACTCGGAATGTGATACCTATCTTGGAGGCTCAACAGGAATGTGGTTATACCTTGGGAACTTGGAAAGTTGGTTTTATTTTGGAGACTCTACCTGTGGGGTTCCTCTTGGAGACTCTTTGGATTCTAAAGCAATGAACAATGTTCTTTATTTAATGACGCTTGATTTAAGCAATATCAAGAAAGTTCGAGGAAGAAAATGCTGGAAAATTCTTTCTTCCCATTTCTACTTCTTCAAACTTAAAAGCCTTGAAAGACAGAATTGGAGGAAGAGGAAAAAAAAAAAAAAGAAATACGTATTTAAAAAAGAAGAAAAGAAAGATTATGTTAGGGTTTGGGTGGGATTTTGAATGTGAGGGTTAGGGATGGGGTTGGGTTAGGGTTGGGATTTTGAATGTGAGGGTTAGGGTTGGGGTTGGGTTAGGGATGGGGTTGGGTTAGGGATGGGGTTGGGTTAGGGATGGGTTGGGTTAGGGTTGGGATTTTGAATGTGAGGGTTAGGGTTGGGGTTGGGTTAGGGATGGGATTGGGTTAGGGTTGGGATTTTGAATGTGAGGGTTAGGGATGGGTTGGGTTAGGGATGGGGTTGGGTTAGGGATGGGGTTGGGTTAGGGTTGGGGTTGGGTTAGGGATGGGGTTGGGTTAGGGATGGGGTTGGGTTAGGGATGGGGTTGGGTTAGGGATGGGGTTGGGTTAGGGATGGGGTTGGGTTAGGGATGGGTTGGGTTAGGGATGGGTTTGGGTTAGGGATGGGGTTGGGTTAGGGCTTGGGTTGGGTTAGGGTTTGTATATTATTATGACTCACTCGCACATACACACACACACAAAAGTTAAGCCCCAACTAAAAAGTTGTGGGATTCTGTGTTTGGGGTTCACAGATTTAAAAACGTATCCCCATTATACACACACAAAAGTTAAGCCCCAACTAAAAAGTTGTGGGATTCTGTGTTTGGGGTTCACAGATTTAAAAACGTATCCCCATTATACACACACAAAAGTTAAGCCCCAACTAAAAAGTTGTGGGATTCTGTGTTTGGGGTTCACAGATTTAAAAACGTATCCCCATTATACACACACAAAAGTTAAGCCCCAACTAAAAAGTTGTGGGATTCTGTGTTTGGGGTTCACAGATTTAAAAACGTATCCCCATTATACACACACAAAAGTTAAGCCCCAACTAAAAAGTTGTGGGATTCTGTGTTTGGGGTTCACAGATTTAAAAACGTATCCCCATTATACACACACAAAAGTTAAGCCCCAACTAAAAAGTTGTGGGATTCTGTGTTTGGGGTTCACAGATTTAAAAACGTATCCCCATTACATTTTATTTATTTATTTATTATTTTCAAGGGTATTATCTGCTTACTTGTGTTTTTTGTAATTCTTGTGAGTAAAATGAACCCAAGATTTCTTCTCCATTTAAATCATATAATTTGTAGGTCCAAGGGACTGTATCCATTACATCAATGATTTTAAATAATTCACGAGTCCATTTTTGTGTATAACCTTTCTCAAAATGACTTTTCCATTTGTATATTCTTACAATATCACCAACTTTAAACTTGGGCTTTCTCAAATTAATCTCCTTTTCATATTCTAATTTTGTAAATGTTTCTGATGGTTTTGATTGTGTTGATGAATGAACTGTATTATTGTAATTATCTACAATATCCTGAATTAAATACACCCATTTTTGAGAACCGAGTTGTGTGAATTTTTTATATAATTTCTCTTTTAAAGTACGATTAAAACGCTCAATAACAACTGCCTTTCCTTCATTAAAGGTGCTGTATAATTTAATACCCTTCCCCTTAAGAAATTTCATGAATATTTTGTTATAGAACTCTGTTCCCTCATCAGTCCATAACTTCTTTGGTTTCCTTTTATCCCGATCAAATATTAGCTTAAAGGCTAACATTAAAGTATCACCCCTTTTATTTTTTAAAGGGACAACCCAGGCAAATCTACTCCTCAAATCAATAACGGTTAAAGCATACCTGTATCCCCTGTCATTATTCAATTCAATTAAATCAGCGGACCATATGTGGTCAGTGTATTTAGAATAAACCTTCCTTCTTTTAAACTTTGTGATTATAGGTTTGTGTAATTCTTCAGCCAAAAGCTCCTCAGTCTTGATGGCATCATTAGAGCCTAATAGTTTTTTGAGGAATAACCAAGACCAAGTTTCAATTTAGCATTTATCAAATTTCTCACAATAAACCTATCAACTTTCTCTCTCAACGTTGGATTTTGTATCAAAGACAAATTATACAACATTTCGCTGTCGGCTTTATGTTTTTCAGTCAACGTAGTGGTTTTCCCATAAGCAATATCATGCTTCATACACACTTCGTCAACCCTATTTGTAGGTTTAGACCAAGGTTTAGGATTGTCAGCCTCATCTAATCTTTTATCCAAGTTTGTTCCTGGACCACAGAAAGAATACCCTGGAAGGTGTAATTCCCCTGGAATTCCAGTTGTTGTAAATTTACTTCCTGACAGAAACTTTTGTATGTCTCCTCCTCTTTTAGGAGAGATGAATTGGCACTTTTTAGAGCCACATACTTGACATATTCCTTTTTGATAAACTCTATTATTTTTAGCTTTAACATAAGAGATATTTTTAGATTTAGTTTTCTTTTTACATTTGAGACAATAACTCATATTTATTTATCAGAAAAATTCCGACAGAGTATCAAAACCTTTTTGGTTTTCAACATATACATTTCAATCTTTATTTTTAAAACATAAAGAATCCTAAGGAATGCCTTCACTCTCTCCTCCATTTATTTACAAATAAAAACTAACTAAAGTCAATGACACCAACATCATCAATCACATAATCTTTTCCTTCTTCTTCTTCTTCTTCTTCTTCACCACTTTCTCGTTTAAATCTCCTCCCTGAAATTGAAGACATTGACGTTCTTATTTTTGAAACCATTATCTTCATAAGAGTTGTTAATTCTTTAATTTCCTCTTCGGTGCGTTGAGATTGATTTATTTGCTTTAATACACTCAATCTTTTATGAATCTCAGTGATTTCCATCTTTTTATATTTTTCCTCCCTCTCTCTTTGCTCCCTCTCCTCCTCCTCCATTTTCTCCCTCTCCTCCTTCTCCTTTTTCTCCCTTTTCTCCCTTTCCTCCTTCTCCCTTTTCTCCCTTTCCTCCTTCTCCTTTTTCTCCCTCTCCTCCTTCTCCTCCTTTTTCTCCCTCTCCTCCTTCTCCTCCCTCTCCCTTTCCTCCTTCTCCTTTTTCTCTCTTTCCTCCTTCTCTTCTTCAACTCCTTCCTCATCCCTTGCTACCCTTGAGTTTGAACCCCAAAGAATATTATACATATACTCATCTGGATTTTGAGATATTCTTGTATCTATAATTATTTTTCTCATAATAGGATACCAATAAGATTTGTTGACGATTTCTAAAAGAGTTTTATATTTCATAACTTTGAGAAGTTCATTTTTATTTAATATTTTAAACAAGTCTCTATTTGTGGGTTTAACAATACAGTAGTGACCCCTAATTCCGAACGCCCCTCATCTCGAACTACTCTAATTCCGAACCGTAAATTCGAGAAAATTTTGTCCCTAATTCCGAATGTATTTCTATAACCGAACCGCCAACATAGCGTTAGCGTCGTTCATATTTCCCGCCGCGAGCGTCGTTCATATTTCCAGTGCTGAAATTAGAGAACTGTGCTTCCATTGGTCTAAAACACAGGTTATTGTTGAAAAGTGGCACCCTAATAAAGCAGTGGTTAACAGGAGCATTAACTTGAAAAGTTAAGAAAAGTCGCCAACACCAGGCAACTTTGGAGAGGTGGTTCTCTAAAGAAAGCAAGCCTTGTGAGCCCCAACCCTCTACAAGTGGTGTTAAGAGACAAAGAGAGCAAACACCAGAAGCACAGTCATCTGATGTTAGCTTGGAAGGTGCCTCACCTTCCAAGCAATAAAACCCTCTCCCTCCTTCCTCCTCTCCAGCTTCCACATGCACCATCAGAACTCTCCACTAAGGTAAATGCAGTTATTTTCATGTTAGTACATTTATTTCTTTTTTTTATTATTATTATTATTAGATATTTAGGGCAATTACTCATCTTATTTTACCTTGAATCATGTGTATTTGCAGTTAACAGTGTCTTGATAATGGGTTTTTGGGGTCCAGGAACGGATTAATTCACTTTCCATTATTTCTTATGAGGAAAATAGTTTCTAATTCCGAACTTTTCCCAATCCGAACTGCCGCTGGAACGAATTAAATTCGGATTTAGAGGTCCCACTGTATCAGTATAAGGCCAGTTTTTTATGACAAAATTCCCATGTATATGCTCCAAATCATAAGGTATGTAATACCGAGCACCCTTTTCTTGTAGGTATCCTTGAATACAAAAATTATAATTCTCTTGTAGTCTTCTTCCTGCCATTTATGTATCAGAAATATATGTGAGATTAATATTATGACAGGTAATACCACCCCATCTTCCCACTACCAAATCGGTTTGTATTCCTCGGCTTTCTATCCTTATCTCATTACCTTCCTTCTTTGTCATGCGAACCATCGCTATACTATCATATATTTTTATTTTCTTAAAATCACGTATTTGTTGTTTACTAATTGTACTTCCACATAAATCCTTATCTTCACCAAGTGGATAATATTCTTCTTTACGAGACTGATTTAAATCATGTAGGTCTTCTATGTTTATTGAAAAAGACCAATTATACCCTAAATCAGGCATATCATACCCCCATTTATTAATTCGCATATTAACTAAATGTCCTTCTTTATAAAATTTAATTGTAAGCAGGTAGTTAAATTCAATGAGGAAAGGTGTATGGTCAGTATAACCAGGTGTTGTGGTTGTAAATTTTACTTGTTTCACAAAACGTGCTGTTTTCTTTAAAGATATATATTGTGATAAATCACTGAATCTAATCAAGTCATTCGCATCTGTAGGGTTTGGATAATTGATTAATTTATAAGTATTCTTCATATTAATATTTTTACTTACACTATATTTTTGTCGTTCAGCCTGTGCCTTTGTATAATAATTTGATAAATCAATATCCTGAGAGGATTTTCCAAAGATAGAACCATCTTTTCCAACATAGGTCATTTATATTAGATAAAAAATGATATCATAAAAATTTTCATTATTGTTGAGTTGAAATAATACATATAAACATAATTGGCCACAACATTTAGAATTAATTTCTTGAACTTGGAATGTTTGATAAACACCATTCTGTAAGAATTGTATTACTTCAACAGGTGGTGGCATACCATAACTATCAAAATAATATTTATCCTGACTATTATGAATACAAACCCAATGAGAACCATTCTGTGTGTCTAAATTCATAATAATATTCTTTGTATTCTTATTTATATGTGTTAATTCATCTCTCATACAAATAACCACATTATCAATTTTTAGTGTTTTACAATACTTAGCTAGTTCTATATTTGACGTTGTATTCTTTCCAAATTGTTTAAACCATTTATCCATTTATTTATGAGAAAGATACAATCCATTACCCCGTTTAGTTAGTTTAACACCCGCTTGAGCGATAGAGGAAAGCATATCTCCAACCAACAATCTAGCTTTATCAGGTAGACTTTCAAGTTTTTGAGCAAAATCTACAATTACACCACTTCCACTAATTTGTTTCTCCAACTCCTTGTTATGTCTTTCCAATTCTTTTTGAGCTTTTAGTTGTGCCTTCCTTTCGTTAGCAGTTTTTACCGCTGCTGAAATACCACCAGTCAATGCTCCCGCCGCACTTAAACCAGCAAATAAAGGAATTAGAAACGGGAGAAATCCTCCTCTTGACTCGTCTATTGAATATTTCTTTAACATAGGTTTCGTCATTTTAATTTTAAGTGATCCAACATCATTTAGTGTTTTTACTTGTGTGTGTGTGAGTAAAACATCAATTCTTACAGCTCCTTTTCTTTGAATTGTATTAACATTAATAATACAAGGCTTTTGATTTTGAATACAAGATGTTAATTTATTAAGATTGATTTGATTAACATATACCCCAACCATTTATTTATGAGAAAAAACCTATGTGATATTAATCATAACACCATTATCTGTATTAATCTGTAATTCTGTTTCCTCCAAAAGCAAACAATATGCATTAACCTCTTCACTCTCCCCTCTTTCAATGTATAGAGAAGTATCCACTCGATTAGACTTTATAGTTTCCTTTTGAGAACTCAGGTCAATTGCGTAGATTGTATAAAGTTTTTGAAACGCAACCATATCCAAAATAGGATCATTATTACCATTACTTTCACACACCTTTTGGTAGGACTTGTAGGCTTCCGCATAATCATTTTTTTCCCAATCAATTTCCAATCTATCTCGCGGATAAAATGTGCCATCAAGAGAAACCCGAAGTTGTTTCACCTTTGCATTATCACTCAGGGCATTATTCTTATTAGTACCGTCCTCTCCATCTGGTTTTTTAAAAATGAGCCAGAGGTATCGTGGCTTTCCTTGAAGAACACCTAAATTCCAAGTGTAGGTAGTGTGTTCCAGTTTAACGTGTTGACATCTTCTTTTAAGGTATGATACATTTAGCGGTTTCTTTGAGTTAAGTCTTCTATTTAACATCTCTTCCGTTTTAAGATTAGGAGTATATTCACTGATATACCAACACAAATCATTAATAACAAATTTATTATTTTCTCCAAAAGCATTTTCATCCCCAAAAAGCAATCTATTTACATTATCATTCCTTTGTAGTTGAAATCTAATTTTAAGCCCATACAAAACTTTATCATAATCACAAAATCCAAATATACCTTTCAGAGGTACTGCTACGGTAAAACTATTCTCAGCTTTTGCGTCATCATTATACATTGACTTCCTTTGACTATAACCAGGGTCTGCGTTTGTACCCGTTGACATATCAGGAATAAAACCCTCAACAGCTCCCTTACCCATTCTATCACTAAACGAATATAGTGTAAATTTCATCATTTCAGATGTAGCAGAGACATAATCAACCGCTTCAACCTCTTGTGTTCCAATATACAGGCGGACACTGTCAAACATTTTCCAGAAGAAATCATTTACGAGTGTAGCATTAGTATTATTCGCAGCCTTAGTGAATTTAAATTTACACAGCAAGAAACTATCAGCTATATTCAAGTAAGTTTGTTGATTATTTATTTCAAAACTTTTTGTTCCGTTTGAATTCCAGTCTGTTCCTGTTATAGCATTTACCTTAAAATAGTCTTCCTTTTTAGTGGAGTTTGAAATGATAATCGTATCATCCAAATCATAGATACTATCAATCGCTTCCATACTTGTATTTATATAGCATTAAAATTGTTGAAACCCTGACCCAAGTATTTTAATGATTTTTTGTCGTTCTTGTGAAGATAGTTGAGTTTTACCTTTTTTTATTTCTTTGATTGCTTGTAATTTATGAGACTCCTTTTGAGCATCTTTTATACTCTTTATAGCACCCGCAACGGAGCCCACGGCAGAAGCAGTTGAACCAATTAGGTCTTTATGTTTAAGGATGGTTGAACCAATACCCATTAGAGTATCAATTATCCCATCTCCTTTATTTCGAAATTGATGACCTACACCTCGTTGTCTCTTAGGTTTATAGTATCCTCTACCCACATACCTTGTATAGTCTGGTGAAAGGAACATGCCCTCCCCTGTAATTATTTTATATTTTCCCAACTCGTGTTTTCTCACAATAACCATTATTTATTTATTGAAAAACTTCACGTAGGTGAATTCTGATGGATATAATTTCATCATTAAAGGATATCATACGATTATCTTGGTCGGTTATCCTAAAATTTACTCTGTATATGGTTTTTCCTGACACAGGTAAATAGACAAGATTTTTTGGTTCCATATTAAATTTATAACCAATCGGGGTTGAGTATGCACTGAATGAAAATATTGTATTTGTTCTTATTCCATCGTTATAAGCACCATCAATCAAATCACAATGAATTAATACTGAATTTATACCGGAGGATATTTGGATAACATTATCACTGTAAAACGTCCCGTTATTTTCAATCTTTTTTGAAGAGAAACCCAATAGCTCTCTAAACGAATTTTCAATCGTGAAATCAACTTTATAATTATTTTTAAGTTTAATAGTTGATTTTGAAGTGTGTTTTTGAATATCTATTACAATATTTTTTGGTTCATCACCTTTTTCTTTCATAAGGCGAGAGACTTCTGAAGATATTTGAGAAATCTCGTAAGCTCCAGGTGAAACGGTTATAGTTTTATATCCACTTCCTGGATTATAACTAAACTTGTTGTTTTTCTCTGTGATATTAAAAAGGGTATTGTAAGTTTCCATTGACAACAAAGATGCCTCATATGAGGTAAGGGGGTCAAGTTGTAGTGGGTAAGGGAATGAAGCTGTGTAATCGCTCGTTGTGAAATTAAAACTAAGAATTGTGCTTCTCATCTTATTTAATATCTAATAAAATATCTTTGTATTGACATTTATTAATTATTTTCATGTTCATCAACTGATCTAAAATGGCTGAGGATTCATTAAAACAATTGTTGTTTCCAGCCTTCTTACTACCTAACAACAATAATAGCCTATTAACTAATTGTGATGGGTCATTTGGAAGAAAACTAACACCCGAACCAAGCTTACTTAAAGCATCAATAATATGTTTCTCCTTCTCATTCTTCTTACTTTTACCAGCAACAGAAACTCCATAATCAAGTGCATTTAGCAACTCAATATATACCCTATCTTCCTCTCTTTCCATATCAAGTGGTTCCTCAAAATATTTTGAACCGCTGAATCCGGGGTTTGTTAGAAGAAACATTAATCTTGGAGTTAATTTAACATTTGGTTGAGTAGAACTCAAGAACATCAATTCATCATTAAATATCAATACCTTTTCTTCCACAAGATGAAACACTGCTGGTTCTTCTGTTGGAATGAGACCTGCTCTGGTTTTTGAACCCGCCGAATATTCATTGTTTTGAAGAGCTTCCACAACATAATTAGGGGGTTGATTTACCTCCTCAAGTTTCCGAAATAATCCCTCGTCATCATATTCTAATTCACCAAGTTCTTGTTTTGTTATCTGACTAAAATCTTTGAGCATTTGAAGTTTTTTCGGAGTAAATTCTACCGTGGGTACTGTAGGTGAGTGTTGAGTTTTCAAAAGTGGTTTAAAGAATTTCTCTTGTTTTCTTTCAAAGGCTTCTTCACCAGTTAGTTTCTGTCTCCGTTTCTTCTTTATCTCTTCCTGTTGTTTAACAACTTTTGAAACTAATTGTTGATGTTCCTTAAACTTTCTTTCTCTTTCTTCAGTATTCATTTTCTGTATTTATTTATTGAAAAATATCATTTAGTATCTCATCTTGTTTCACAACAATATATTTATATTTTCCAATCGTGTGTTTCATATAATTTTCAAATTCTTTTTTACTACATAACGTAGAGCAATTATCTCTCCAAAAATTATTTACATCTATTGAATTTAACTTAAATAAAATAAAAGTATTGGCATTGTTTCTTATTGAGCGTCGAGGGAGTTGAAAATATGATTGACTAAGATATATACAATTACAAGAAGAATGTCTCCCTCTTGTATAGTAGCTATCCATTACTGTTTGGTTTCTCTCATTAACACAATCATCAAAGATGACGAGGTTCTTTTTTGATTTATCTAAATCTTGAGGTGAAGGTATATCATCCGTATTATCACTGAGAATACAAGTTATGGGTTTCGATTTTGATTTCTGTGTATCACAAAATAATTGTATTATATCTTCAATATTATAATCATTCAGTTTGTTTTGAAGTTTAAATAAACCGATAATGTCTTCCTTTTTAAGACCTGCATTAAAACCCTGTGAGAGTAGTTGATACTCGGGTTGAAAACTTGACTTTGTAAAAATTATTAAATTATCATAATCTAAAAAATTAGGACCAAGGAGCATCTTTAAAAGTAAACAGGTTTTCCCACATCCGCTTGAACCAACTATTAGACATCTCAATGAATTTGGAATGTTTTTATGGTTATTAAATTTTATCTTATTTTCCCAAACGGGTAAAAAATCATTCATTTATATATTTGGAAAACAAGTCATCCAACTTTTTTTGAGCTATTTTAGAAACTCTATATTTTATCCTGAGTTCTGGTTTAATTTCAAAATAATTCATTATTTTATTTATGTAGTATCTTGTATTAACATTTCCATTAAAATTATTTTGAATAATAAATATCATTAAACCCTTATACATTTCCTCAATACAAAGAGTCTCTTTCCTTGTAAGAAATGGTGTATTATCACCATAATGCTTAACATTCATCTCTCTTATTAATCTTGTAAAGTAATTCATTTTTGGTTCTAATTTAAAAGAGTTATATGTTTTTTTATATTTCTTATTATCATTAATTAGAATATAATCACAGAATAAACATTGTTTATATGAATCCTCATCATTAAGCCCCACTCTATCACAAGCCGGACAATTCTCTAATTTATCATATGGAGAGTCTGGAAATTCTAAATATCCTTCAGAACTTATCATATTTATGTGGTAAATTTTTACTTAAACTAAACGCAAGTTTATTCATTAATAAATACAATGTTTCAAAGCACAAAAGACAAATTTCAATCAATCTCTACTTCGGTGGAAGATATAGAAAAATATGTCAAAGATGTTAAATTGAACAAAGATAAATATGGAAATTTTTGGGTAAAACCAGTTATGGAAAATAACATGAGCCCCTCTATTTCATTTAAAGGAAGAGCTCTAACTATACCTGGAAAGACATCCATTAAAGTAAATCTAACAAAAGTTTCTCCTCTACTCCTGGCAATTTATTCAAAGCTTGAAAAAGTGATTGACCACGATACTTTGAAAAAGAATGATAAGACCATTAATAATTCTAGAGGAGACATTTGTATTTTCTTTAATAATCCAAAGGGTGTAGATCTAAGTAAAATGAATGATGTTAATATTTCTGGTGAAATGTCATTTCGTTCTATGATAGTTAGAGATTATTTAAAGATAACTTTTGATATAAAAATTGTAGAGATTGAATCTGTTAATGAAAGAAAGTATATAGATATTGATGGGAATATTTTTCTTGCTAATTAAATATGAGTCAATACAGCAGTGAAGATTTTACTATTTCATTGAACTCGGACGATAGTGATGATAGTATTTCATTGAACTTGGATGATGGTGATGATAGTATTTCATTGAACACAGATGATAGTTATGATACTAATAGTTTGTGCTCAAATGATAGTTATGAGAGTAGCTTTATTGATGACTCTGAGTATGATTCTGAGTATTCATGTGATAGTTATGACTTAGATGATTCTGAGTGAAAAAGTGTTTTAGTTTAAGCACAGTGATATATATAAAACGGAGCTGTAAAGCTCAAAAGTGTTTTATTTTAAGCACAGTGATATATATAAAACACCACGTTTTCTCACGCTATAAATATGGTTTATTGTGATACTTGCGAGAAGGAAGTAAAATATTATAAACAACATATTCTCACCGCAAAACATACATACAACATTTTAAACAAACTTTCCCCTCTTCCACCTGAAACAAAACACTGTTCTACATGTAATAAAAATATCCTCAAGAAAGGCTTCAAAATACATCTTAAAACAAATCTACATTTATCAAATTTTATCACAACTAAAAACTCTGATGGAGCATTCAAAGGACATATTAAAATAAGAGTCTTTAACTTCAAACCTCCTGAACCAGAGTCTATAGTTGATGCTGTAGAAATAGTTAAACCTGCTGTTCAAACGTTGATTGAAAAAACACTAAAGGAAATGAAACCACTTAAATTTTATATGGGAGTAAAATTAGAAATGACAAAGGATGAAGGAGTTATAGATGCACCATACATGAGAACTGAGCCACACTTTATATCTTCATATCAAGATTTTAAAACATCAGGAGTCTATGATGAACTTATTAAACAAGAGCAAGATGTGGATAATTCAATCGTAGGAAGTGGATTCAATATAGGAAAAATTATTTACATAGACATTCATATTCTTAAATCAGATCCTCTAAAAGCTTCTTCTTACATTGATTTACCCAGTGTTATCAAAAATAGAAAAGCAGTTATCAATATCAAAAATAAAGACAATAAATGTTTTCTCTGGTCTATTTTAGCACACTTACATCCTCCACATTTTCATGATGAAAGAGTATCTCATTATAAAAAATATGAGAATACATTAAATACGAAAGATCTAAAGTTTCCGATGACTTTAAATGATATTCCTAAATTTGAAAAGATGAATAATTTATCAGTTAATGTTTATGGTCTAACAGAAACAAACAACATTCAGGTTTTAAAGCTTTCTGACAATTGTAAACAAACTCATATTAATCTTCTATATTTTAATTCAGACGAAAATTCACATTATACATACATCAAAGATATTGCTAAATTAATAAAACCACAAGTCTGTAAGAGAACAAATAAAATATATATTTGTTTGCGTTGTCTTAACTTCTTCAATTCACAAGAAAGATTAGATAAACATTCAAATTATTGTGGCGAACATAAATCAACGGTAATCAATATGCCTAAAGAAGGCTCAAAGATCACATTCAAAGATGAAAATAAAAAGATCAAACATCCATTTGTTATATATGCTGATTTTGAAAGTATTTTAGAAAAAATTGATACTGCTTCTCAAGATCCAAAAGAATCATACACAAATAAATATCAAAAACATACTCCTTGTGGTTTTTGTTATTATATCAAATCATCCGTTGGTGATAAATATAACAAGTTAGAGATGTATAGAGGCTCAAATACCCCAGAGGAGTTTGTGAAACGACTAGAAAAAGACTGTGTTCGATTAACCAAGATAATGAGAGAAACCAATAAACCAATGTCCTTAACAAGTAAAGAAAAAAGGGAATTTATAAAAAACAATGTCTGTCATATTTGTGAGGAGAAAATTGGTAAAGGTCTAAAGGTTAGAGACCATTGTCATCTCACTGGTAAATATAGAGGTCCGGCTCATCAAAGTTGTAATATTAATTATCAACTCCCCTCTTTCATTCCTGTCTTTCTTCATAACAACGCTCATTATGATACACATCTATTTATCAAGGAACTCTCAAAGACTTCTGGAAGTATCTCAGCAATTCCAAACACGGATCAGAAATACATTTCATTCACAAAAACAATTCACACATCTCCTATTACTCATATCAGATTTCTTGATACATTTAAATTCATGGCAAGTCCATTGGTTAACTTGGTTCAAAATCTAAAAGAGTTTCCATGTCTTTCAGAGTATTTTTTAGATAAAGATTTTCTAACACAAAAGGGAATTTACCCCTATGACTATATGGACTCATTTGAGAGATTCAATGAAACACAACTTCCTTCAAAAGAAAATTTCTATAACAAATTAAATAATAGTCATATATCTGATAAAGATTATGTACACGCACAAAATGTTTGGGAAAAATATAACATCAAGAATCTTGGCGAGTATCACGATTTGTATCTCAAAACTGATGTGCTTTTATTGGCCGATGTATTTGAAGCCTTTAGATCTGTTTGTCGCACTGGATATGGATTGGATCCTGCTCACTACTACACAGCACCTGGATTGGCCTGGAGTGCGATGTTGAAAATGACAAAACAAGATTTGGATTTGATAACCGATGTTGATATGCTTTTGATGATTGAAAAGGCAAAAAGAGGTGGAATTTCACAAGTCTGCTCGAGTAGATACGCAAAAGCAAATAACAAATATCTTCCAAATTATGATCCAACGAAAGAGAGTTCTTACTTGATGTACTATGACGCGAACAACCTGTATGGCTGGGCAATGTCTCAGGCTCTTCCTTATGGAAAACTTAGATGGGTAAAGGAAAAAGACTACAAAAACGTTTTACAAGATGTATGTATCTCTACACAAAAAGAATTGGATGAAGAAAAAGTTGGTTATTATTTTGAAATTGATTTAAAATATCCAGAGGAACTCCATAACCTACACAAAGATCTCCCATTTGCTTGTGAGAAAGAAAGTCCAAAGAAAGAATGGTTGAGTGATTATCAACGATCGTTTGATATAGGTGAATCAACAGAAAAATTACTTACTACATTATATAACAAGAAAAATTATGTTCTACACCAAAGAAATTTGCGACAATATTTATCAAAAGGTCTAAGAGTAGAGAAGATCCATAGGGTTCTAAAGTTCAATCAAAGTCATTGGTTAAAGGGGTACATTGATTTTAATACACAAAGAAGAACAGAGTCAAAAACAGATTTTGAGAAAGACTTTTATAAATTGATGAATAATGCGGTCTTTGGTAAGACTATGGAGAATGTGAGGAAAAGACAAAATATCAGACTATCAACATCTTGGGAACAAGCATCAAAATTAATTAATAGACCGAGTTTTACTCGAGCTGAGGTCTTTACTGAGAACTTTTGTGCGATCCATTTGATTAAAGAGAGTATTGAAATGAACAAACCTATTTATATTGGAACAACAATTCTTGATTTATCAAAGTCATTAATGTATGATTACTTTTATAATAACTTGAGGAAGAAATATCAAAATGATGTTAATCTACTTTATATGGATACAGATAGTTTTATTTTGAAAATTAATACCAACGATGTTTATTCAGACATGAAAAGAGACATTAATATCTATGACACGAGTAATTACAGTCCAGAGAGTGAGTTGTTCTCTTCTAAAAATAAAAAGGTGATTGGAAAGTTCAAGGATGAATTAGGAGGAAATGTTATGAGTGAATTTGTGGGATTGAGGTCAAAGGCTTATGCTTATAAATACATTGTGAATAACGTTGAAAAGACTGATAAGAAGTTAAAAGGTGTAAAGAAAAATGTTATTAAAGAAACAATAAACTTTAAGGATTATTATAACTGTTTAACAACAAAGAAAGAAGAGTTTAGAAAGATTAATGGAATAAGAAGTTATAAACATCAATTATATTCAGAAGAGATAAATAAGAAAGCATTGGGGGCTTTTGATGATAAGAGGTTTATTTTAGAAAATGGAATTGATAGTCTCCCTTATGGTTATATAAGTATATAAGTGATAAGATATATATATAAGTGATAAGATATATATAAGTGATAAGATATACATAAGTGATAAGATATATATAAGTGATAAGATATATATAAGTGATAAGTTAAAAAGGGGGGGTTGGGGATTTTAACGGGCTACCGCCGCCTTTTTTACTATTATATAAATGATAGAACCAAGTATCAACCAGACTAAAGAGTGGAGGTGTAATCAACCTTGGTATATAAATGGAAAACATAATGAATGTGAAAAATATCAAATAGGTATAATTGAAAAGGCAACTGGTAAAAAAATTCACAAAACAAATAAGAGAATTAATTTAAATACCGGTGAATTGGGTAAAAAAGATGGAAATATTTTTGAGTGGACGGAAAACTTTGATGGTTGTCAGGAAAATATATACTTTAATTTTAAAATGGTATGTGGCACTGGAGGTGCTCAAACAAGAACATTGAGGGAGGTTTACCATTTTATCTTAGCTCAGTTAAAATATCTTAATAAAGAACCAAACTCAAACATATTTTTTGTTAATATATTAGATGGTGAAGAGAGTGGCAAGAGAATTAAATTATTTCCCACGCATAAACAAATATTTGTCGGGTCGATGTTTGAGTGGGTTATATTCACCAGATGATATTAAGAGTAAAAGGTTAAAAGGTCCATGAGGTCAGAAGGATCACAGGTGTTTAAGTGGTCTAATGAATAAGGATAACATGTCAAAAGGTTAGAAGGTTCGTAAAGAACAGGGTGAGAGAAATATAGGTGTTTAGGGGCAATGAGGGAGGGAAAGAATTAATATGGAAGTGAATGGGTCAATGTTTGAGTGGGTCAAAGATTAATCTGCCAGATGATATGTAGAAGAAGGATGATAGGTCTATAAGAGAAAACAAATATTTGTAGTGTTTGAGTGGTCTAATGAACAACATTAAGGATAGGTACTACAGACAAAAGGTTCATAAAGATGAGGGTGGGAGAAATAGAGGTGTTTATGATTTTTGAAAAAGACAAGGGGGTAAATGACATTAGATAGGGATTTCCCATGTTAAACGGAGGTGTCCCAGAAGCAACATTATTACACTACTACTAGCCTTTGTACCTGCAGCCCTCATGGTTCCATCTTCATTGAATAAAGATGGGGGTACTTTACTGCACTCGTGTTTGCCAATAAAGTTGATGACATCGACGTCTCCACCACTGGCATTAACCTTGAATTTTGGTTAACCTTGAATGCTGGGAAGAGGTACTGCACCCAGGCTGGTTCAAGTCTTCAGCATCACTGCTTCCAATGTTCTTCTTTTCAGCAAGTTTGTAACGCTTTTCATTCATGTACCAGTTTCTACATTTACTGTGCCATTTGGGCATTTTGTCTGTCAGCCATGTACCAGTAGCCAAATCATATTTGAGTCTCTCAAATGTCTCATCTTGTCGAGCCTTCATTGCCAAAACTAGTTTGTCTGTTGTAATATTATATAGTCCCTTTGCACCAAGTCCTTGACATATTATGCACTTTGTGTAGTCAATGTCAGTGTCCTGGCATCTCCTCTTGGGTTCCTTTTTCAGTGACAAGCTTCCTTCCACCACCCGTTTCTCTGCCTGGGTCATCATCGTACCTCTCATGCAATCACCTACAACAGCAAAACCACCACCATGTTATGCATACGAGCAACTAGAGTAGGCCTACATGCAAGCTATTGATATGCTACACTACATGCAAATTTCTGATATGTTAGACTACATGCACACTACACAATGGCCACACCACTACAGATCACACAGTTTTGGACATTTCTGCCCACATGATTTTTATGAGACAAATGGCATAAAACACATCATATCACTCTGAAACCATCATAAATAGATTCCCTGACCTTGAAAACCAGAGAAACAAAGTATTACACATGAAACTAAGATAACAATTGATGACAATATGGAGATTTAAAAATATGGTGACCATCTTGGACGCCATCTTGAATTGCACAGTTACAGTAGCCTGTTGGAAAGGTTGTCCACCTGGAAGTTGTTGCTGGGGGTCTAAGGAACCCAACCATATACAAAAACCTCTTATAGCAGATCGTGTCTGGGTGACCACTCTTGCTCCCTATAAGGGAATACAACTGAGAGCACACTGGGATTCAACATTCTGTGATACCAAGCTGGTGACGTCATCTAAGGAATATATGGAATGTGAATAAAGAGGATTGATGACGTCTTCATTATTCAAAGATATAAATCGAGCACAGACTCCATTATTTATTGATAATCCCTGCACTGCATTCGTTGAACGTGGTAACACATGGCAGGTACACATTTCTTTGTTTACAGTGCATTCAGAAAGTATTCAGACCCCTTCACTTTTTGCACATTTTGTTATGTTGCAGCCTTATGCTGAAATCGTTTAAATTCATTTTTTCCCTCATCAATCTCCACTCAATACCCCATAATGACAAAGAGAAAACAGGATTTTAGAAAGTTTTGCAAATTGATTAAAAAGAAAAAACTGAAATATCACATTGACATAAGTATTCACACCCTTTGCTATGACACATGAGATTTAGCTCAGGTGCCTCCCATTTCTCTTGGTCATCTTTGAGATGTTTCTACACCTTGATTGGAGTCCACCTGTGGTAAATTCAATTGATTGGACATGATTTGGAAAGGCACACACCTGTCTATATGAGGTCTCACAGCTGACAATGCATATCAGAGCAAAAACCAAGCCATGAGGTCGAAGGAACTGCCTGCAGAGCTCAGAGACAGGATTGTGTCGAGGCACAGATCCGGGGAAGCCTACAAAAATATTTCTGCTGCATTGAAGGTTCCCAAGAGCACAGTGGCCTCCATAATTCTTAAATGGAAGAAGTTTGGAACAACCAGGACTCTTCCTAGAGCTGGCCGCCTGGCCAAACTGAGCAATCGGGGACGAAGGGCCTTGGTAAGAGAGGTGACCAAGAACCCGATGGTCACTCTGGTTGAGCTCCAGAGATCCTGTGTGGAGATGGGAGAAACTTCCAGAAGGACAACCATCACTGCAACACTCCACCGATCTGGGAGTTATGGCAGAGTGGCCAGACAGAAGCCTCTCCTCAGTGAAAGACACATGAAAGCCCGCTTGGAGTTTGCAAAAAAGCATCTAAAGGACTCTCATACTGTGAGAAACAGGATTCTGTGGTCTGATGAAACCAAGATTGAACTGTAATTGTAATTGAATGTGTGGGGATGTCTCCTACGATCATTTAGTGTATCAAATGGTAGTTACAGTACGAGTATGAAATTTAGTGCAATTGAATAAACATCTCCGGACAGGTACATTGATTTGATTTGATGTCAGGGGGATTGTCGGGGATTATGCTGCGGTCACACAACAAATGTACCAGAATACTGAGATAGCCATTTATTGACTGGTCATGATGAGGAGGTTCCAAGTAAGTTCAAACTCGGTGATTGTGGTGACACGATATTAAATATGTAATAATCCATGTAAGAATGCCTTTCCCCTTTTATGAGCGTGAGGAGGGGAAGGGGGGAGAGCAAAGATTGAAAGGTTTGGAAGGGACATAGTTGGGAGGGGGAGGTTGAGACTTTGGGGGGGGGGGGGGGCGGGAAGAGTTGAGGACTTTCAAAGGTTGAGGCCCGGGGTTGGAGTTTATGTGGTGGTGGGGAGGAGGGGGTGGGGGATGGGAGGATGTGGGGCTGGGGGTGGGGGGGGGGGGGGTTAAGGAGTTGTAGCGGAAAGAGGTTTGAAAGCTTGGAGTGGGTAGGGGAATGAATCCTTCAGGTTGAGAGAGGGAGGTTGATGACTTGTGGTTTGTGAGGGGAGGGTGCGGCTTTGAGGACTTGAAGTCGCATTGCACTGATGTTCTGCGGGTGCCTGCTAGTTAGTAAATAGTGAATGTGAATATTTGTTGGTACACAAGGTTTTTGAAGATGAAAGATTATTGACCCTGTTGTGCTTTGTCGTCATAATGGAAGTTTATGTTTATTACCCCAAGTTTTTGAAAAAAAACAAAAAAAACGGGTGGATATTGTAATTGTCTGACTGTTTGTCTGTGTCTGTCCATCCTTCTGTCTGTCCATCCGTCCCACTCTACTCCTCAACGGTTGTGTAGGAATTCACCAAATTAGGTAGTTATGATAGTCCAGTGGAAAAAGATGATATTGGGCTGAGGTGTGTTTTTTGGTATATACAATGTTTTATTGTTGTTTCTAGGTGTTTGATATCTACTGATAATAAATCAAGAGGGTGCCAAAGTCGCACCCTCAGGGAATTCTTTTTATACACATTTAAAAAAATGAATCGTTAATCAAAATATGCCTACTTTTCGGACAGTATTAAATCCTCCAATATTGAACACACACAAGTACTGTGCACATGTGAAGAATCAGCTCTTCGTTTGCAAAAGAAGTCCACAAATAGCCTGAAAAATGGCGCAGCTTTATTAATAACCAACTTATACGGATCCGGAGGAGGCCGACGTCTACAGCAATCTACAGCAAGAACATGCCACGTCAAGCCTTCCTGAAAACACATTGATTCCCAGTCCATTTATATAGGGACACGTTTTATCAGGAAATCTCCGAGGGAACAAACAACACTGGGAGAGGTTCCTCCCACCGTTATCATTCGGGGGAGTCAGCCCGTCCTTATCAATTGTTTTCTGGGCTCCGAGAAAACAGAACTGTAACTCACAAAGAGAAGAGTGTATGCTTAGCCAAACAAACCCATATATTTTATGGGTTTGTGTACATGAGTAATCCAAAGCATGTTTATACAGAGTCATGCGTTTGCTGAGATTAAAACAAAATATATATAGTTAACGATAGGTTCATGTCATTCTACTTGCATTACGCTAAAACAAGCGCATGTGGGCGTGGTTTTACGACCAGCCTCGAAAAAAGCACACGTATACAACCCGTTCAGCATGACCTCACTCCAAGCCCCTCCTCATCCAAAACCAAAACGAAGCAAAAACCCTTTATCCACTTTATGAAACAGCACTTTTAGACATCATACAAATCACAACACATTAGCACCCAACGTCTATAACTGAACTTTAGGCAATAACAAATCTACTACTTGACATTCCTTCCTCTTGTCTCGTCGAGACAAAGTATCTTAAGAGACAACGTGCCACATCGGGCTTTATTGAAAAATAATTGTGTAATGCGGGTATTTCCCAAGGGCATATCGTGCGCCCAAAGCGCCTCGCCCGTGCATTTGGCGAACGTGTCGTGTGGTGCGTGCTCGGAGCCTGAGGGCTCAAAACATGAAAGTTCATTAACGTTTCGGATCCACAACGAAGACGTCTGGTCCAGATGAGGTTCTGCTCCGCCAGAGGGTGCATCACTTCCCCTGCGGAACTGGCTCCCCCCACCCTTTGCAGACGCAGTCCTTGCAGATCTTCGAAGTTAATCAACGGTCATGCCCATGAGGTCCCTCACGTGTTGCTGTTCTGGGGAATACAAAATGTCGTCAGTATCTTGTGTCTCAATTTCCTGGTCAGGGTACAGAGCGTAAAAATCCGAATCCGAATCACTTGAAGCAAAGAGATCCGCAACATGTGGATCAAAGAGATCCGAAACATTTGGATCAAAGAGATCCGAAACATTTGAAGAAAAGAGAGGGACTTCCTTTATGTCAAAGTCTCCCATGGGCGCCTGGTCGGCTTGCGGGTCTAGGATATCCACGTCGGGTCCCTCGACCGCCAGACCCAGTGTCGCAATCAGATCCATAGTTGGGTCAGAAGGGGGCGTGCAGCTGTCAGCTTGTAATACATAAGCAGCGTTAGCCAGTACACGCAAGGGGTTTATAGCACAAGTATCACAGTCATCACATACACCGTTACAGGCAGCAGCCAGTTCCCACATGGGATCCACACAAGTATCACAGTTGCCACAAAATTCAATGCAATTTTCTGGAGCGCCGGTCGCAACTGCCTTGTTGAAGGACCCGTTCAGGTCGACGGCCTCTGTGGTCAGAGCCATAGTTGTTGTCGGCGGCTTCTTCACTTTCCATCCTGTAAAATACTTTCTCATACAGAGGAGGACTAGAGATTTCATTAGTGCCCCCCAAATTACTACCCCGATTATCACAGCCAGTGCGGTCAATAACCACTTCACTATGGTGCCCGTCCATCCCTGGAACCAGTCAGTGAGCCAGCTAAATGTATAAGAATTTTCGCGCGCGATCCGATCGATCCAATAGTATGTCATGAGCCGTAGCGGTGTCGTTTGCCACCTTTTCTAGGGCCAAAGCCAATTTGTCTATCCGGAAACTATCCATGACTGTGCCCGCTCCTGGGAAGAAGAAACCAAACACCTTTTCCCATAGACTCCCGTGTAGTTTAGTGGTTCCATCTTCATTCATGACTGACCTCTTATTACGCCTGTCCAAGGACTTTGGGTCTAGCTCATCCAGTATCTCAACGTCAGGAAGGACTGAACCCAGATAACATGTGCCCCCCCAATTATTTGGTAAATAGGGGTAAGCCTTGTCGCCGCATATAAACATTGTCCCATGGGGTGGGACCAGGTGGGTGGATAAGCACTGGAGTCCCTTTACCACCCCATTAATCCTACTAACCCCCCTAGAGAATGTTATAGCCGTTATGTTGTGGTTGCGTTTATCTTGCAGTACTATTCGTAATGTAATCCCCGAGCTCCCTTGTCCCAGCTTCCCGGGGAGAGTGTAGGCGCATTCTGATTCTCCCATACGCAAGTGGCCGGAACCCTGGAGGCAGACCCTCCCTTTCTGTGGTTTGACCCAGACGGGGGCAGGCCTCTCGGCCACATGGGCAATCATTGACGGGCGATAATTAAATTGTCGATTGCAACTCTTGCCGTTGTCAACCCCTTCTCTTTCCAGCGTGGTGACTAAACATGGGGAATCGATAGGTTGTGAGCAGAGGTCATTGAGGGACAAGGGTAGCACTATCATGTGTATTCCTGTGGTGCCTGCTTGGGGAAAGCGCATGCACGACCAGCAGTGTGTCCTATTTTGAATTGTTGCCACCTCTCTGGCCACTTTCCAATATGTGTTTTCCCCCTTCTTTGGGGCCTTATTCTGGGGGTGTGGCGTGAGTATGTATTCGATGCCTGGTGTGTATTTAGTTTCGCCCCTGGCCGCGCCAGGGGTCCAGACGCTGCACCGGACCTGCATGGTCATGTCTTTCCCTAGGCGTGTGCGTGTTTGTAGCTTAAAATCAGGGGTTCCCCATTGGTATCCTGGTTGGGCCAAGGTCTTAATGCTAGCTTGCCCGTCTTCCCGGAACTCTCGTTGCTTTTGTAGTACCATGCCAACGCGTCCAGGCCCTGCCGACAGTGCTAGCCAATTTATGTTCACCCAATTTGTGTGCAGGGCTTTCTGTTCGAAACATGGTGGTGATACTCTTTGTCCCCATGTTACGGTGAGGTGTCGGGTTTCGTTTTCGTATCTATTGGAATCGGAGTTTCCCCTAGCTGCTGTCGCTATCAATAGTATTGTACCTATGATTAGGCCCATCCTTACTGTGTTCTGGGGGTGTGGTGTCTGGTGCTTGTATGGCCAACTTACAGTGCGTGGCGTGGATCCACGAAGTCTTGCCCTCGCAAAAGACTGCCGTTGGTGTAGTCAGCAACACCTGGACTGGTCCCTTCCACCTTGGTTCCAAGGCGTTCTTGCAGGTGAAGTGCTCCACGAACACCTGGTCTTTTTCCTCTGGTGGAACACCTGATCCACAAGTCTCCTGGGAGCGCCTGGTCTACAGGTCTCCAATTTCCTAATCCACTTTTTTCCAAGTGGATCCAATTTTATTCAATATTCAATTTTTAAATTCAATCCCATTTAATCCAGTCCAATTCAAATTAAATTCCATCCTTCTCTCAGCATCCCATTACCTGTTTCCAACATCAATAAAAATAAAATTATAAAATTAATAAAAAATCAATCATCTCAACTCTCAAATCGAATCAAAAAATAAAAATAAACGAAAATTACTTCAGCGAGAGTTTCAACTAGAATTACCACAAACAAACCACCATTAACCTCCATTAACACAAACAAACCACCATTAACCTCCATTAACACAAACAAACCACCATTAACCTCCATTAACCTCCCCCTATTATTTATTTATTTTCACGAATAAACAAATAATAGAAATAACCTGGTCTACTTCCAATTTCAATTCTGGTCAGTTCTGGTGTCTGGTCACACACAATGTTTTCCTCACCCACTGTGATTCGCTCAAAATAGATTCTCACTGTTATGTCTGAAATTCGTCTCATGAAAACCCATTCAAGAGTCCGGTGTGACAGACAGCCAAACACATAGACACGCCAAAGACCCCAGGGTACCCATCAAACTAGCTTGTCCCCAGATCAACAACACAGCGAAACATGTAAGTTTACTAAAATAATCACTTACTCATAACTAATACTCATACCACTAATTACTCATACCAATACTTACTTAAAATAATGTAATATCCCAATCTTCACCCTTTATGCAAATCGAAGCACCCCGGACAACCCACAACCAATATCAACCACTGTAGCCGCCTTCCCCTCCAGGCAGCCACACACAGCCACATACATCTCCACCCACGTCACACAAGACAACAGCCAACGAGTGTGTCCACCACACAGAAACCTTTGGCAATGCAACAACCGAACTCCCAGACAACCAACAACAAAACCCAATCCATCTCCATGGCTCATCAAGCAGTTCCAACTTAATCCAGCTTCACATACCGATTTCCCCAAAAACTCGTGAAACTTCACCCCCATTTTGGAAAAACCCTGGACTAAACCCTGACACCCTAAATAGCTTCAGACCCATCTCCAATCTACCCTTTCTGTCAAAAGTTTTGGAACGTGCTGTGGCCACTCAACTCAAACATCACCACTCTGCCAATAACCTGTATGAAACATCCCAATCCGGATTCTGCTCCAGCCACAGTACTGAAACTGCTCTCCTCAAAATCACCAGCGACCTTTTCTCTCCTCTGATGCCGGCAACCTCAACATTTTCATCCTCCTCACCTCAACGCCTCCTTTGACATCATCAATCACACCATCCTCCTCACCCTGTTTAGACCAGCTTGTGCCTATTAAACCCAAATCAGTTCACTCCCAAGCCTACAAGGACCACCTACAGCACTGCAAAGATGTCCTCTACTCCACCTACTACCCTCAAATTATCCACTCTGGCTCCGGAATCCCAAAAGCACTCTTCTCTACAATAAACAAACTAAATAAACAAACTTTACAACGTGAACAAACTCCTCAGCTCCCTGGATACCACCACCTTGCTCCACACACCTGTTGGTGCACACCTGTGCACTCACACCTGGTGCCACCTGCACCCTCCTTCCTTCCTGGACCATTCATCCAAAGCAAAATTGACAGCATCTACAACAGCTTAATCACCACAATTCACTCCCCCTTAAGGTGTCCCCCAAGGTTCAGTTCTTGGCCCCCTCCTCTTCGTCCTGTACCTATCCCCCCTTGGTCACTTAATCCGTCATGCACCATAGCCAATGCACCATGGTCTCCAATTCCACTGCTTCACCGATGACATCCAGCTTTTTCATCTCCACCAAATCGTGCTCCACCACCACCCACTCTATCCTGACAAACTGCCTAACTGAAATAAAATTCTAGCTTCAGATCAGCTTCCTCGAACTTAACTACGCTAAATCTGAATTAATCTTCATTCCCCCCAACATCGATGGTTTCCCAGTATCCACATCCGGAATCTTGGCATCATCATTGACCAAAACCCTCTCCTTTGAAAAATACACTAAACAGATCATAAAGACCTTAAACCTTAATCATAAAAACTGAAAAATGCTTCGCCATGGAATAGTCCACCACTCATGTAAATAATCATAAGAGTTCTGCGAAACATCTCCATCTTTAAAACTTAGCCAACCAAATTTAAACCACATGTTTTCCCCCCAAAAAACAAGTCACATTCTTTGTATATTGCCAACATTGTTCATCGTTTAAGTATCATCCAGACCTAAAAATTTTTTTTTTTTTTTTTTTTAAACCATCAACTTGTAGATGCATTTATTTATATCCCATTAACCCAAGAACTCTCAATTGCTTGGTTATATTTTAGTAATGTCATATATCCATATTTCTTTTCCAAATTGTTCCTGATATACACATTAATCCCATCTGTCTTCGTTTCCAGATGAACTCAAATCAGGAAATCAACACAAATCCTTATTACCTCCAATCAATTCAAAATTAAATCAACAATTCAAAACCAGATCGGATCAGCGATCAGAAATCACTTTTCCAATCAACACATTCCAAGCAACAATTCATTCAAAGACCAAGCTTAAAAACACAACTCTCATCTTACTGTGACAAATAAGCAACCAACCTACTTCACACTAAAACAAATAACTTTTCATCACCCCTTCCTTGATGGAAAAACTTGATGATTACACAAAGTTCCCGTTTACATTTTGTGACTCACAGCTCCTGCCTCCATGGAACAATGACGCCTGAGCACTCAATTAGCCCTCCCAGTACCAAAGACTTACAATCAGACCGACAGACAGACAAATAACAGAGGCATGTCGCCAGCCCCAGCACAGGACATCCCCTTTCCGGGCAGGCATAATATAATCCACAGCATCGAAATGCCAATTTCTATCCGGGGCCTCGCAAAGCCAAAATCCATGCCTGCGTGCTCCATCATGCAACCCGATCTGTACTCGGTGCGCCCGGCGCCCCCTATAATCAGTGAGTTATAATAACCACAATATCTCTGGCACCCAACTCGTGATACCGCAATTTAATCCACGTTACTTGCATCTCTTCATCCTCACAAATGTCCTCCATTTTTAACGTGACTCAAATCCATCTCAAATCCCCACCGCTCGGCCCGGTTAAATTAAATTCCAAGCGTACTGTATTCTCTGTCCACTAATTATGTACATGATTTTGGTTTTACCCACAATATAATGTCCCGATATTCTCCCCAGATTTAGGTTCTATATCCTGTCGTTAAAGCAACACCCTGTAGACTGACTCCGCCTGTCGTTCTTCCAAGGTTAGTGAATTACCTCTGACCTTTCCCTTGCATATCTCGAACAAAGGTCAACTAAACTTTAAAAGGTCAAACTTCGAATTGGGGTAACCAGCGCTTTATTTTTCCGCAAATAATACAAGTCCGGCGTCATTCCCTGCAGGAACCACATCCAGACAGACAAATGACCCTTATTGAGGCTCTACATCGCAAAATGCTAGCTCCTACGAATCCAACAACCGTCACACTTCGTCCAAGGACCTTCCGTACGAGGCGTGCTTCACAATGCCCATCGCACATCCTTCCTCGTTCGCACAACGCTTCATCAACGCACCTCCTCGCGTCCACACCTTGGCGCAAGCCACACCACATACCGACAGTTGAAACCTCGACCGTCCTTCTTCCTCGGATCAGCGTTCTGTTGAAAACGTGACATTTCTGCTCAAATTATTGAATTTCCAAATACTCTCCCTGCAGCGCCCGTGAGGCAGCTTGTCCCACATTATCTGCCTCCAGACCCATATGCGTTTTAATAACTTAACCTTATCAGCATCGTTCGCCAGCATACCCTTTGTCCGGCGCATCGATCATCCCAAATGCTTCGATGCATCTTCCAGCCGCCACTCCGCACTGTACCTTACTGTATGAACAAGACTTCCTGTTGGAACTTGACTCCGGAAATTAATTACTCTGTCTAGAAATCGTTTAATTTAACCATCCTAAATAAATCCATCCATCTATCCATCTTATAAATCCATCTTAAATAACGTATTCGTCCTGTGACATTGCCTGGCATATATGTCACAGCCGGCCACTATTCCGACATGGCTCATGACTCATGTCTAATTCTGACAAGAAGATGAAGGATGAAGGACATGATATGAAGAAGAAGATTCTGACAAGATACTGACATGTGAACGTCCGACATCCAGCAAAGTCGAAATGACCCACAATGCATTTGGGCACACACTTCCTCTGAGAGTGGGCGAGTTATCGCCGGCACTCTGAGCAACCTCATACAGCACACCCGTGACTCGCGGCTCGCTCGGCTCCTGTCTGAACACACAATATCCCTCTACCCAAACTTCCACGGAGCCGCACGGCGGAAACGCAGGTTTGTACCACATTTTAATAAAACGAATAAAGCCAGGATTCTCGGATAGACGTTTAATTTCACAACACACATGACAAAAATCCGATTTAAATTCAGAGATCGCCGATCGATCTGGCACGACCATCTCAACGCGACGACGCCACGCCGCCCCCCGTCTTGGCGCGCACCCTCGTGCCTCCACACGAATCCCAACACTCCCTGCACGCCGCTCTATTCGCGTTCGCGGCGGGGTTTACCTCGCGTTGGGACATGCAGTCGGCTGTCATAACAAAGTGCTGTCATAACAAATCCACGACCTGACATGTAGTGAGCTGTCAGAACATTGAGCTGTCAGAACTCATCCCTAGCTAACAGGATCTCCGACGCTTGACCTCTCTGATCCAAAATGCACTATATGACACCAATTCCAAAGGTGAGCTGCCTCAGCGATACATCCCACACATACAATCCACAATGTCTGCCATTGAATGAACTCTTCACTTCAAGTAAAACACACATATTGATTCGAATTCTGCAACCATTTCCAAGAAACCGCTTCATATCAACAGTAGATCGACAAGGGCACTCCGGGTGCTTTCCTGACCCGATTTATATCAATTCGCTTCCCAAACAACTCCCAAACAGATGAAAATCCGGACTCAGTTCAGGACCTCGCCTGTTCTCTCGGATAGACGTTAAAATGGACATTCCCGGCCTGAATTTCCCCCAAGTCGAGCAGATCGCTTACAAAGTTTCACACCGAAACCCTCTGCTTTGCACATGACACACAGACAAACACATTGGCCAGACACACACGTCAATTAACATCCCAATATACATTCATTCCTCATTCATGTTACGTCTCTCATTCAAGGAAAAGGATTTTTTGGGACGGGTTTGGACGGGGGGTGGGTTGAGGTGAAAAAAAGGGAAGGCAGGGTGGGGTGTTGGGGTGTTGCCTAGAGCCCCGGGGCTGAGCTCAGGTCTTGGGGGGGGGGTTGGGGGCATGGTGGCTACCTCCCCTTTCGCGGGGTCTTGGTCCGGATTATGGACGAGCGGCATTAGCCGCTGATTTGCTTGCTTAACTACCTCCTTAATTGTTTTGTCCTGGCCCATTTCCTGTGAGCTTATTTATTTTCTCTTGTCCACCAGGTCCTGGCCTGCTTTATCTGGACCTCTTGTCTAGAACTTCCTGGCTTGACCTCGTAGTTGTCACTACCTTCTTGTCAAACCTATGGTACCTGCGCATTTCCCTTTTCCTGGCCATGTCCCTTTGGCCTTCTAAGTTAACCTATGGCCTTTTATCTAAGTTTAGCCACAGCCCTTTGTTCCCTGGCATGCAATGGCATACCCCATCTTGTCTCTGGGCTGTTCCTTCCTGGAAAAATCTTGGCCACCTGGTTTCAACCTATATGGCTGTCCGACCTCATTTTCCCCTCCTGGTGCTAACTGTAACTTTAAGCTTCCTGTTAAATCCTTACTGATATCCTGCGCAAAATCTATCCTTAGCTTTTTACCCTTAATGTTTATCCAGCGCAAATATTGTAACGTTACTCTTACTATCCTTACTTGTTTATCCTGGCTTTAACAAAGCTACGCCATTCTGAGGCCTAAATGAGCCTCTACTTACAATTTCTGTTCGAGTGCAGACAGCGGGGAAGACAAGGAGACTGAACCCGCGCGAGGGAGGAAGGTACGAATTTGGAATAATAGCCCTCTGATATAAAACAACTCCCACCTTTAATCAGATCAACGTGCCGGCGCCGGCCTCAGGTCAGCCTTCCTCCTGTCCCTCGGGCTCCGTTTCCCGTCCTCCGCGTCTGTTGACACCCCACTCCTGGTACCATCTGTGAAGAATCAGCTCTTCGTTTGCAAAAGAAGTCCACAAATAGCCTGAAAAATGGCGCAGCTTTATTAATAACCAACTTATACGGATCCGGAGGAGGCCGACGTCTACAGCAATCTACAGCAAGAACATGCCACGTCAAGCCTTCCTGAAAACACATTGATTCCCAGTCCATTTATATAGGGACACGTTTTATCAGGAAATCTCCGAGGGAACAAACAACACTGGGAGAGGTTCCTCCCACCGTTATCATTCGGGGGAGTCAGCCCGTCCTTATCAATTGTTTTCTGGGCTCCGAGAAAACAGAACTGTAACTCACAAAGAGAAGAGTGTATGCTTAGCCAAACAAACCCATATATTTTATGGGTTTGTGTACATGAGTAATCCAAAGCATGTTTATACAGAGTCATGCGTTTGCTGAGATTAAAACAAAATATATATAGTTAACGATAGGTTCATGTCATTCTACTTGCATTACGCTAAAACAAGCGCATGTGGGCGTGGTTTTACGACCAGCCTCGAAAAAAGCACACGTATACAACCCGTTCAGCATGACCTCACTCCAAGCCCCTCCTCATCCAAAACCAAAACGAAGCAAAAACCCTTTATCCACTTTATGAAACAGCACTTTTAGACATCATACAAATCACAACACATTAGCACCCAACGTCTATAACTGAACTTTAGGCAATAACAAATCTACTACTTGACACACACAACACGTTTATTTGACCTATACTATATGATATTGAAGTGTGGTGCTACGCACACAACTTGCTTGCCAAAGAGGTAGGCCACAACGCGTTTGATAACCAAAAGAGTCTTTATTAAGAAAGCTCAAACTGCAGCACTGGGCGGGCTCGAGCTTGGAGCCCGCATATATGTGCCGGGGCCACGCCTAGTCCCCGGGCGTGGCCGATCGGTCGATAGGCAGGGCATGCCTTCCAGTTCCCCGCCTGGACGTTCGCGCCACCTGCTGGTGCGTTGAATTCGTGTCCTCTTGCTTGTGTCCGCCACACGCGCCCCCCCAGAATTCCCGCGCACCTGAAGGGTGAGTTTGCGGGGAAGCCGGATGACCCGGCCGAAATGCCCCCTGGCGATGGGTGCCGGTCTGGGGGGTGGTGGGGCTGGGGGGTGCCGGGGGTCCGATCGCCGGGGGGCGGCCTCGACGCGGAGGAAGAGCTGATGGCGGGGGTGCCGGGGGTCCGACCGCTGGGGGCGGCCTCAACGCGGGGGCAGAGCCGCTGGCAGGGGGTGGTCCGGATCGAGGTGGGCCGGCTTGAGGCGGTCCACGGAAATGCGATCCGGGGCACCGCTGATGTCGACCGTGAAAAATTTGTCCCCGGTCTCCAACACGCGGAAGGGCCCGTCGTACGGGGGCCGTAGCGGTGCCCGGTGGGCGTCATGCCGGATGAACACGTACTTTGCCGTGCAAAGCTCCGGGGCGACGTGGGAAGGCGGGCAACCGTGGTATGCCGTTGGCACCGGGGCGAACCTCCGGGCGGTCTCCTGAAGGGCGGAGCGCTGTTGTGCCGCGGACCAAGGAGCCGTGGAGCCGGGGATAAATTCACCCGGTACCCGCAGTGGTTGCCCGAAGACCAGCTCCGCCGAGGATGCACGCAGGTAGTCCTTGGGCGCCGTCCTGAGGCCCAGCAGGACCCAGGGGAGTCTGTCGACCCAGTCGCCGTCGCAGATGCTGGCCCGGAGCGCGGCCTTCATGGAGCGATGAAAGCGCTCGCACAGGCCATTGGCCTGGGGGTGGTAGGCCATGGTGCGGTGTAGTTTCACCGCGAGCCCTTGAGCCACCGCGGCCCAGAGCTCCGAGGTGAACTGGGGGCCGCGGTCGGACGAGATGTCTGAGGGGGCACCGAACCGGGCAACCCAAGTGGCGATAAAGGCTTGCGCCACCTCAGCCGCAGACGTCGGCGCCAATGGGACGGCTTCCGGCCACCGTGTGGTGCGGTCGACCATGGTGAGGAGGTGGGTGAACCCTCGCGAGGGGGGCAGAGGTCCCACCAAGTCGACGTGCATGTGGTCGAACCGCCGCTCGGGCACCGTGAACGGGGCAAACGGTGCCTGAGTGTGGCGGTGGACCTTTGCGCGCTGGCACGCGAGGCACGTCCTGGCCCAGTCGCGGACGTCCTTCCGGAGGCCATGCCAGATGAACTTTGCCCCGCCGAGTTTCTGGGATGCCTTCGCGCCAGGGTCGGGCAGGCCGTGGATGGCATCGAACACCGGGCGCTGCCAGCCAGCGGGTACGATGGGCCGAGGCCAGCCGAGGGAGACGTCGCATAGGAGGGCCGTGCCCACGACGTCGAACGGCACCTCGGTGACACGGAGGCCCGTGACGGCGGTCCGCAAGGCCTGGACACCGGGGTCGGCGGTCTGGGCCTCCGCCATCCGGGCATAGTCGACCCCGAGGTGGACCGCATGCACGACGGACCGGGAAAGGCAATCCGCCACCGGGTTGTCCTTACCCGCCACGTGACGGATGTCCGTCGTGTACTCGGACACGGCAGAGAGGTGGCGCTGCTGCCGTGCCGACCATGGCTCGGCGACCTTGGCCATCGCGAACACAAGGGTCTTATGGTCAACGAAGGCCGTGAACGGGCGGCCCTCCAGCAGATGGCGGAAGTGTCGGACTGCCAGGTGGAGTCCGAGCAACTCACGTTCGAAGGTGCTGTACCGGCGTTCGTGCGGGCGAAGCTGCCGGCTGAAAAACGCCAGTGGTTGCCAAGCACCACGCACCCATTGCTCGTGCACCGCACCCACCGTGTAATCCGACGCGTCGGTGGTGAGGGCGATTGGTGCATCGGGCGCCGGGTGCGCCAGCATGGTGGCGTCGGCCAGAGCCAGCTTTGCGCCCGTGAACGCCGCGGCCTTCGGCTCCGACCACGCGATGTCACCTTTGCCCGGCTTGCCCCGGAGGGCCTCATGCAAGGGGCGGAGGAGCTGGGCGACGTGGGGCACGAAGCGGTGGTAAAAGTTCACCATGCCCAGGAACTCCTGGAGCCCCTTGACCATGCGGGGCCGCGGGAAATCCCTGACCGCCTCCACCTTGGCCGGTAACGGGACGGCCCCGTGCTCGGTGATGCGGTGCCCCAAGAAGTCGATGGTGGTGACACAGAAACGGCACTTGGCAGGGTTGATGATTAGGCCATGCTGGCCCAGGCGTTCGAACAGCGTGCGGAGGTGGGGCAGGTGGTCTTCCCGGGACGCGCTCGCGACTAGGATGTCGTCCAGGTAGACGAACAGGAAAGGTAAGTCGCGCAAGACGCTATCCATAAGCCGCTGGAACGCCTGAGCCGCATTCTTCAACCCGAAGGGCATCCTTAGAAATTCGAAGAGGCCGAAAGGGGTGATGACGGCCGTCTTCGGGACGTCGACCGGTTGGACGGGGGACCTGATGGTAGCCCCGGATGAGGTCCACCTTCGAAAACACGGTCGTGTTGGCCAACCGGGCGGAAAAGTCCTGAATGTGCGGGACCGGGTAGCGGTCGGGGGTGGTGGCATCGTTGAGCCGGCGGTAGTCCCTGCACGGCCGCCATCCCCCGCCGGGCTTCGGCACGATGTGCAGCGGGGAAGTCCAAGCGCTGTTGGAGCGCCGTACGATCCCCAGCCGCTCTAGCGTGGCGAACTCCGCTTTCGCCACGGCGAGCTTCGTGGGCCCGAGTCGGCATGCCCGGGCATAGACCGGCGGCCCGACCGTGGGGATGTGATGCTCCACCCCGTGTTTAACGGCCACCGCTGAAAAGGTGGGCCGCGTGAGGGCCGGGAAACTAGTGAGGAGGCGGGTAAAGTCGTCCGCTGCCGGAAGCGTGCAAACTAAACTCGCCGGGACGGAACCCTCCAGCAAGCCGCTTGGCAAGCCGCTCGGTGAGCCGCTCAGCGAGCTGCTCAGCGAACAAGCGAGCGAGCTAAAGGTTTCGGCCTGGACGAGCCGTTTGTGCTTTACGTCGACCAACAACCCATTCGCACATAGGAAGTCCGCACTGAGCAATGCCATGGGCATGCTAGCGGTCACGAACGACCATTGAAAGCGTTGCCCGCCGAACCGCAGGGAGAGGCAGCGCTTCCCGAACGTGCGGATGGGTGTACCGTTGGCGGCAAGCCACGCAGGGCCCCGGCCCGCGGTTCGCTTGTCGGACGTGTAGGCTGGGATAACGCTTAACTGCGCTCCTGTATCGCAGAGGAAACGGCGCCCGGACAAGGTGTCCGTGATGAATAGGAGGCTGCCGGAATGGCCGACGCTCAGGGCCGCTACCGAGCGCCGGCCAGGTCGTTTCCCGACTTGTCAAACGAGCACGGCAGGCAACACTTCCTAGCCTTGTGGCCGAACTTGGAATTTTTGCAATTTACCACCGGTAAGAGCACCAGGCTTGCGGCGGCGGGGGCTTCGGCGGCCATGGTTTTCTCGGCGGCCGTAGTGGTGGGCGGGGCGCGGCAGCGGCCACGAGGGACGCAGCAGCATCAGCCTCGGGATCCACGACGGCCGCACCGTAACCCGACCGCTTGTCGCAATCCGCGAAGAACTTGTCGGCCTCTACGGCCAGGGCGCGGGGTTCCTTTATTTTGGAACCGGCCAGCGCGAGGCGTACCTGTGCGGGTAGCTGGCGTAGGAAAAGCGCCCGGAATAAAAAAATCCGGGGCTTGGTCACCCAGCAACGACAGCATATAATCCATCCGCACGGATCGCCGAGTTCGGGAAGGTCCAGGAGGCGGTCGGCCCGTTCGATCTCAGTGAGGCCGAACGTGGCGATGAGGAGACGTTTGATCGCCCCGTACTTGTGGTCGGCCGGCGGGTGCCGCAGGATGGACACAACTCGGGCGGCAGTGCCGGGCCCGAGGGAGGCGACCACGTGGTAGTAACGGGTCTCGTCCGCCGTTATGCCTCGAAGCTGGAATTGCGCTTCGGCCTGCACGAACCACACATCGGCCTGTGCTTCCCAAAACTCTGGGAGTTTTACTGTGACAGCGTTGTTGGCCATGGCGCGTTTGGTGGTCAGCGACGGCTGAACCAATCGGGGTCACCAGTGAAGTGTGGTGCTACGCACACAACTTGCTTGCCAAAGACGTAGGCCACAACGTGTTTGATAACCAAAAGAGTCTTTATTAAGAAAGCTCAAACTGCAGCACTGGGCGGGCTCGAGCTTGGAGCCCGCATATATGTGCCGGGGCCACGCCTATTCCCCGGGCGTGGCCGATCGGTCGATAGGCGGGGCATGCCTTCCAGTTCCCCGCCTGGACGTTCGCGCCACCTGCTGGTGCGTTGAATTCGTGTCCTCTTGCTTGTGTCCGCCACAGTATTGTGTTATTTTCATTAATCTTTGAACCAATATACCCTTCTTTCGAACACAATATACATTTTTCCACACATAAACATCGTAATATTTGATACAAAATTGAAATCTGCGATGGCTGAAAGGAAATAACAACAGATAGTCATTAAGCTTACGTGTCATCGGACTAGTCATCAGCGTGGGAGTTGCCGGTTTTTGTTCGCTCATTGCAGCAGTCGTCACTCCCGTTGCAGCTGCAGAACATGGAGCAGGTGAGTTGGGCCACAACACATCCACATCTGGCTGTTGAGCATGGCGTGTTTCACGAACATCCACATTTGATGATTTGCAGAACTTCAACAGGAACAGGTGGCACCTTGTCTGCCACTGTCACTGGAACCAACCCCTGACCAGATTCATCCTTCGACCAGCCATACCGAACAGGATCCAGACTGGGTGGGTCAGGGGACAAAGCAGACTTCCAGATGATCGTCTGGTAATGTGCCCGGTGCACATGCTGAAGGAACGACTCAGTTGTGGGAGGAAGCGTCTTCACTTTAGGTGCAGCTGTAATCTTCTTGTTTGACATATTGGAGGACCATACATCATAACGAATGGCTGACATATTGCTTGGCTGTTTGGATCCATAACAAGCACCAATGAACCTCGGAAACAACTTCATTCATCTCTACTTCAGGATCTCCAAGACTTGGTAACAGATGGCTGAGTCGCATCTGTTTCAGTGCTGTTGCCCTACGTATGCCCCACATATATGAAACCGTGTCACAGCTGGTCATCGCATGTATTGCAAGGAGTTGCTCTGAATTTCCTCCCTGTTGCTGTGATGTCGCCTTGATGTCCAAAATTTGTCGACCAGCAATGGGATTCACCATCATTACTTCACATGTGAGTTTCTGTTGATGGTAGAAATGGACGAGCAACACGAAGACGTCAGTGTCGTCACACACAACTGATATGATTTTCATCCTAGTTGACGCCAACTGTATCATCCGCTGAGCTATCACGACATCAGCTTCCTAATGTGTTGTTCTGAGCTCATGTCTCGTCCTCTTAGTACCGCTGCTTACTTCTATGGGGACTGGGTCTTTGGCAGTGATGACGAGTTTCGGTGTGTTCCTTGGTAGTTCTTTGACATTCTTCGACAAGTCTTCACACAAGATGTCAATGAGCTGGACCTTGTTTGCTGATACTGTTAGCGTCACTTTCTGTGGTGGCAGTGGTGTTTCTGGTGAAAGCTGGTGTCGCCTACTTGCATCCTTGCCAGCACGGCTTAGGCTTGCCACGTTTTTGACACTTTCGTCATAGTACCGGTCAAAAATCAGATGGACTTCAGTCATCAGCAGTCGGTTGATAATGTTCTTGGAGAAGTTGTTGGCAAAGTCTTGTACTGTTCCGCTGGCTGGCCACTGTACAACCCATAGTAGTGCACAACCATCAATGATTGTTACCTGTGGACTACATACTAGTCCACTCGATCGTTCAACTTGTAGTTTTTTCTTGAGTGTGGATTTTGTTGTCGTGATCCTCATGTCACCATTATCTTCAAACATTGAGGAAGGGACTGGTGACAGTTCGTACGACAGTACATCCTTCACGTCTATTTCCCTGGACTGTTGGAGGCACATTACCCTTGTGTATATGAGCTCAGTGTATTACTACTAATTACTACTAATTCATAAAAATATATTTTAGACGAGTCGACAAAATGTCGATAATCGCTCGAAAACGTTCCCTTTTTCAAATGGCAATAAAAAAAATTCCCCAAAGGTGCCAAAGTGGCACCCTCTTGTTTTGAGATCAGTATACTTATGAGTTACAGAAATTGCAATAAAACGTTGTATATACTGCAAAACATGGTCAGTCAGGATTCCACTGGACTATGATCACCACATGGCATTCAAGTGCAAGAACAGTCTCATTTTTGGCCCTGCCTCCTGGGGTGGGGTCAAAAGGTCAAGCAAAAAAAAAACAATGCAATTATGGGCACATTTTGAAACATTTTCTAATGAAACTTTGTATGATGCAATCAACATTGGGGCACGCATGAAATATTTGACGATTTATTTTGGATTTCACCACCAGGTTCATGTCCCACTGACTGGCGACTTAGGGTCACAGGGGTAAAAATGGGGAAAACAAATGTAACTCAAAATTTGACCAGATCAATCCTGGAGGATCTTTTTGCTATCTTTCAACTTTACTTTAGGCGGGAAGCCTGTGGATTTGTGATGGCGCGCCATCGACTTTGCTTGAGTTAATATTGTGATTAGATCAACGTTGATGGAGACATGGCCATTGGAAGATGAAATAGTGGATGTCTGATCGATGTGGAGACTTCGAAGCAGTGTACTGCAGGAGTGCTGCAAGGAAAACGATATTTTTGGCGAATGTGCGATATCGTGGAGCCAATCGTCGCTAATGCCGTGAAATCATGTTCCATGTGGAAGGACGACATACATTGGGTCCATTGGAAAACACTGCTTTTTCCAGGTGATGGCGAACTATTTATGGTGTTTTTTCCCTTGGGACTTGTTTATTGTCACTGCAAATGCTGGTCAAATTGGGAACTGACATAAATGGAGCTCAAATGGTACGTTTTTTATTTTTGGAAACAAGTTTTTTTTTTTGTTTTTTTTGTATACAGGATCGAGGCTCGTGGAAGAGCTAACATTTATCACACAAAAAAAATCAAACAGACACACAAATTATATAATAAGGGGAGCGGTAGACAAGATGGGGAGAGAAGGGGAAGCACACAAACACAACATTTGAGAGCAGGGACATCGGGAGATCTGTGGGAGGGAGAGGGCTTGGGGGGGAGGAGGCGTGGGAAGGGGGTGGGGGTGTGAGAAGTATAAAACACAAGGACACCAAGGACTAACAGGAAAAAAGTTGGTATTTCAAAAAAGTGGGTCTGGGGTGAAATTAGTGGGGGTAGAAAAGGTCAAGGTTTTGGATGGGGGAAGATAAGAGATGGTGGTGAACAGCTGTTTTAAAGACCTGGAGGGAGGAGTGGGATTGAAGAGGGTGAGGGAGTTTGTTCCAGAGGCGGGAGAAAAGAGGAATGAAAGAGTGAAGGTGAGCAGAGAGTCTTGCTTTTGGCAGTTTAACCATAAGAGGGTTGCAGGAAGATCTTGTGTGACCTGTAGGAATATTTGGGTTAAGTTAAGAGTTAGATAAGTTAGCTAAGTTAGGATAGTTAGGATAAGTTAGAAATGATGTAACTATGCAACAATTGACATGTCAAAAGAAACATGCCAAAATGTATTTGCCAAATGAATGCACAATGTATGGATGAAAGTGATGAATATTGTTGTTTATCAGGATATTTGTGAAAGCTCAGCACTCAGACAGTTATAGTAAGATGGAAGACAAAGTTAGGTGCCCTATCGTAAATAACTAAAATCATAGATACATGTACATGTGCGAAAAATAGTGTTGCAAAATGTGTGGTATGGATTTATGCCAGACTTCTCTGTTTGACGTGATGCGTGTGTAATACGTCACTACTCACTCGGTTCACTGAAAGTGGCTGCATCGCATGTTTTTCTCTTTAAAACAATTTGATTAAGGATTGAAAGTTTTTATGGTGACATTGACCTTCCTTTTGTGAAAATAAATTTGTATAGCAAATTTGGGGCAAACTCGCTTGCAAGGCAGACTAATAATTGCTCTGGCCCTGTCAATCATTTTAGTGTTATAGATATTCCCTGGTGAGGCTCTGCATTAAATGCTCTGTAATATGTTCCCTGTTTTCACTCATCTGTATAACTTCCAATTATACTAGCAAAAAACCCGACTTTACGGGCACATCAATTCCCCCTCCTTCTTTGATGTCTTTTGCATATTTGATTTATATTGGTGGAAGCTGGTATCACATGTTTTGAAGTATGAAAACTGGATTTGGAACCACTAAAAACCCCATAATACAACCCTTGGTCAACTCTAGACAAAACATCAAGATACTCAGACATGTAATACATTAATGGTGGCCATTTTGGAAAACCAGAAACTACAGTAATCAATGGCATTAAACTACATGTATGTTTGGGTATTTTAGACCACATGTTATGCATATATCACATGGTGCCAGCTTCTGTAAGAGTCCTTCACAGAATGTCTGCCCACTCTGCTAATAATACACTTCTTAGATCACTTACTCATCTGTGCCGAGTCATCCCTACTCAAGGAGTTTCTTCAAAGGTCCAAGTGGAAGTTATTGTGCGCAAGGTCATGAGAAAAGTGACAGTTGTTATGCCAACGTTGTGCCATCCATCACAATGGAGCCATGCGTATCACCTTGGAAGAATATAAGTGTAATTTGTGTTCTTCCTTCAGCTCCCATAATAAATATTTTATGAGTGTGCTTGTCCTCTTAAGATATCCCATGAAAAGTTCAGAAATGCCACTTTGAGCATTAAAATTAAAATGTAATGCAACTTAGATATTGTATTGTTATATGAAGCCATTTGCTGTCTTTGTAAGCCTTGTTCAGTTCACCATCCGAAACTGATAGTGTTAACTACCAGGTCATAGATCAAATCAAACAAAGTTGAAAATTGCAAATATTACCCAAAGTGAAAAGCAAAAATATAATACAGACTCTCCTCGAGTTACGACGTCGGCGACTTACGACGACTCGCACTTATGACTGTCGCAAAAATCTCAGTTGCTCCTTGTGTCTCGCGCTGACAACATCCCTTGCACTCCATCGCCTATAAGTGTGTGTACCGTACGGCCATCATCATGTCTAGGAAGAGGAACAGTGCATCCACTGATATATACATACTATATAATTAGTGCTGTGCCGATACCTGAACCGGCCGATATCGCGTATTTTTCAGTAATCTGTACCGACAGATTACAATCAGTGTACAGTTCTGATGACCGATTAAAGTTGGACTGTACTCTGTAAGTTGGACTGTAAGTGTTGATTTCCACACAACCCCCAAACCTTGAGTAGCTTTCACCCTTGTTTAGAATCACAGCGAATTTCAATGATCAAATTGAAGAAAACAAAGTTGCACCGATTGCTTTAGAAGCAGGTGCGAGTTCAAAGTAAAACTTGAAGGCTCGTACTGTACCATACGATACGTGACGGCTCTTTCTGACTTCCTGGCAGAGTACGTGTTGACGTCATACGTTCCAGGCGTGCATCAAATTCAAAGTGTCCGTTAACTTAATTATTTTCACATTTCAAAGGTGGACTCACAGTATTCTGGCTCGCCAAGCAAAATGAGGCACATTATACATGCAGTTTGTAAAATTACTGCTTCATTCGTTAGACCGAATGCTGTGACGTCATCTCACGCAATCTCACTTGATCCTAACGCACATGGCGTTCCCAAAACACTAAACCAAACACATGGCGCTCTATTTATTTCTCCATAATAACAATGACTTCTTTTTAAATATCTTCTTCCTCCTCTGTTTCCCTCGTTATTTCCCGGTGTGCCTCTTCACTCCATCTTTATGGCTCCCAGTTTCCCCTTGGTTTCCTTCTGTGTATTTTTAAAAAATCTAACAAATGATGCAATGGTGGAATACGGACTTGGAAATATGTAATAAGTAATATATAACAAGTCCATAAGGGCTGATTCGACTTACGACCACTTCGACTTACGACCTGCTTGTCGGAACATAACCCAGTCGTAACTCGAGGAGTGTCTGTAATGTTAAACCTATTTGGAGCATTGAAATTAGTCTTTTTCACATTTTCACTGCAGTTTACATCTCATTACATCCATGGTGTGCTTGTGGGTGTTCTTAGTTCAGTGTTAACATGGGGGCACTGCATCAGCGGCACAGCCATGCTCCTAGCAATGATGCAACCAGCAGGATGCATACGAAGTAACAATAATAAAGTGTTGACATGGACTTTATATTGTCGACATGGTGTTAGTGTTGCAAAACCACTTTTCGCAATTGGGTTAATGTTGCAAAACCACTTATCGCACTTGTGCTCATGTTGATAACCACTTTCCGTACTTGAGCTAGTGTTGCGGAACGACTTTCCGCACTTGTGCTGGCATTGAATACCACTTTTTGCAGTTGTGTTAGTGTTGCAAAACCACTTTCCATACTTGTGCTGGCGTTGAATACCACTTTCTGCACTTGAGCTAATGTTGCAGAACCACTTTCGCACTTGTGTTGGTGTAGTAAAACCACTTTTCGCACTTGCGCTAGTGTTGAAAAACCACTTTTTGCACTTGTGTTAGTGTTGAAAAACCACTTTTCGCACTTGTGTTGGTGCAGGAAACCACTTTTGCACTTGTATTAGTGTGGAAAAAACACTTTTTGCACTTGTGATAGTGTTGAAAAACCACTTTTCGCACTTGTGTTAGTGTTGAAAAACCACATTTCGCACTTGTGTTGGTGCAGGAAACCACTTTTGCACTTGTATTAGTGTGGAAAAACCACTTTTCGCACTTGTGTTAGTGTTGAAAAACCACTTTTCGCACTTGTGTTAGTGTTGAAAAACCACTTTTCGCACTTGTGTTAGTGTTGAAAAACCACTTTTTGCACTTGTGTTCGTGTTGAAAAACCACTTTTCGACCTTGTGTTGGTGCAGGAAACCACTTTTCGCACTTGTGTTGGTGCAAGAAACCACTTTTGCACTTGTATTAGTGTGGAAAAACCACTTTTCGCACTTGTGTTAGTGTTGAAAAACCACTTTTCACACTTGTGTTGGTGCAGGAAACCACTTTTGCACTTGTATTAGTGTGGAAAAACTACTTTTCACACTTGTGTTAGTGTTGAAAAACCACTTTTCGCACTTGTGTTAGTGTTGAAAAACCACTTTTCGCACTTGTGTTGGTGCATGAAACCACTTTTGCACTTGTATTAGTGTGGAAAAACCACTTTTCGCACTTGTGTTAGTGTTGAAAAACCACTTTTCGCACTTGTGTTAGTGTTGAAAAACCACTTTTCGCACTTGTGTTGGTGCAGGAAACCACTTTGGCACTTGTATTACTGTGGAAAAACCACTTTTCGCACTTGTGTTAGTGTTGAAAAACGACTTTTCGCACTTGTGTTGGTGCAGGAAACCACTTTTGCACTTGTATTAGTGTGGCAAAAACCACTTTTCGCACTTGTGTTAGTGTTGAAAAACCACTTTTCGCACTTGTGTTAGTGTTGAAAAACCACTTTTCGCACTTGTGTTGGTGCAGGAAACCACTTTTGCACTTGTATTAGTGTGGAAAAACCACTTTTCGCACTTGTGTTAGTGTTGAAAAACCACTTTTTGCACTTGTGTTAGTGTTGAAAAACCACTTTTCGCACTTGTGTTAGTGTTGAAAAACCACTTTTCGCACTTGTGTTGGTGCAGGAAACCACTTTTGCACTTGTATTAGTGTGGGAAAACCACTTTTCGCACTTGTGTTAGTGTTGAAAAACCACTTTTCGCACTTGTGTTATTGTTGAAAAACCACTTTTCGCACTTGTGTTCGTGTTGAAAAACCACTTTTCGACCTTGTGTTGGTGCAGGAAACCACTTTTGCACTTGTAATAGTGTGGAAAAAACACTTTTCTGTTAGTGTTGTTAGTGTTGAAAAACCACTTTTCGCACTTGTGTTGGTGCAGGAAACCACTTTTGCATTTGTATTACTGTGGAAAAACCACTTTTCGCACTTGTGTTAGTGTTGAAAAACCACTTTTCACACTTGTGTTGGTGCAGGAAACCACTTTTGCACTTGTATTAGTGTGGAAAAACCACTTTTCGCACTTGTGTTAGTGTTGAAAAACCACTTTTCGCACTTGTGTTAGTGTTGTGTTGAAAAACCACTTTTCGCACTTGTGTTGGTGCAGGAAACCACTTTTGCACTTGTATTAGTGTGGAAAATCCACTTTTCGCACTTGTGTTAGTGTTGAAAAACCACTTTTCGCACTTGTGTTAGTGTTGAAAAACCACTTTTCGCACTTGTGTTGGTGCAGGAAACCACTTTTGCACTTGTATTAGTGTGGAAAAACCACTTTTCGCACTTGTGTTAGTGTTGAAAAACCACTTTTCTCACTTGTGTTAGTGTTGAAAAACCACTTTTCGCACTTGTGTTGGTGCAGGAAACCACTTTTGAACTTATATTAGTGTGGAAAAAACACTTTTTGCACTTGTGATAGTGTTGAAAAACCACTTTTCGCACTCGTGTTAGTGTTGAAAAACCAATTTTCGCACTTGTGTTGGTACAGGAAACCACTTTTGCACTTGTATTAGTGTGGAAAAACCACTTTTCGCACTTGTGTTGGTGCAGGAAACCACTTTTGCACTTGTGTTAGTGTTGAAAAACCACTTTTCGCACTTGTGTTGGTGCAGGAAGCCACTTTTGCACTTGTATTAGTGTGGAAAAACCACTTTTTGCACTTGTGATAGTGTTGAAAAACCACTTTCCGCACTTGTGTTAGTGTTGAAAAACCACTTTTTGCACTTGTGTTAGTGTTGAAAAACCACTTTTCGCACTTGTGTTGGTGCAGGAAACCACTTTTGCAATTGTATTAGTGTGGAAAAAACACTTTTTGCACTTGTGATAGTGTTGAAAAACCACTTTTCGCACTTGTGTTAGTGTTGAAAAACCACTTTTCGCTCTTGTGCTAGTGTTGAAAAACCACTTTTCACACTTGTGTTGGTGCAGGAAACCACTTTTGCACTTGTATTAGTGTGGAAAAACCACTTTTCGCACTTGTGTTAGTGTTGAAAAACCACTTTTCGCACTTGTGTTAGTGTTGAAAAACCACTTTTCGCACTTGTGTTGGTGCAGGAAACCACTTTGGCACTTGTATTAGTGTGGAAAAAACACTTTTTGCACTTGTGATAGTGTTGAAAAACCACTTTTCGCACTTGTGTTAGTGTTGAAAAACCACTTTTCGCACTTGTGTTGGTGCAGGAAACCACTTTTGCACTTGTATTACTGTCGAAAAACCACTTTTCGCACTTGTGTTAGTGTTGAAAAACGACTTTTCGCACTTGTGTTGGTGCAGGAAACCACTTTTGCACTTGTATTAGTGTGGCAAAAACCACTTTTCGCACTTGTGTTAGTGTTGAAAAACCACTTTTCGCACTTGTGTTAGTGTTGAAAAACCACTTTTCGCACTTGTGTTGGTGCAGGAAACCACTTTTGCACTTGTATTAGTGTGGAAAAACCACTTTTCGCACTTGTGTTAGTGTTGAAAAACCACTTTTTGCACTTGTGTTAGTGTTGAAAAACCACTTTTCGCACTTGTGTTGGTGCAGGAAACCACTTTTGCACTTGTATTAGTGTGGAAAAAACACTTTTTGCACTTGTGATAGTGTTGAAAAACCACTTTTCGCACTTGTGTTAGTGTTGAAAAACCACTTTTCGCACTTGTGTTGGTGCAGGAAACCACTTTTGCACTTGTATTAGTGTGGAAAAACCACTTTTCGCACTTGTGTTAGTGTTGAAAAACCACTTTTCGCACTTGTGTTATTGTTGAAAAACCAATTTTCGCACTTGTGTTCGTGTTGAAAAACCACTTTTCGACCTTGTGTTGGTGCAGGAAACCACTTTTGCACTTGTAATAGTGTAGAAAAAACACTTTTCGCACTTGTGTTAGTGTTGAAAAACCACTTTTCGCACTTGTGTTAGTGTTGAAAAACCACTTTTTGCACTTGTGTTGGTGCATGAAACCACTTTTGCACTTGTATTAGTGTGGAAAAAACACTTTTTGCACTTGTGATAGTGTTGAAAAACCACTTTTCGCACTTGTGTTGGTGCAGGAAACCACTTTTGCATTTGTATTAGTGTGGAAAAACCACTTTTCGCACTTGTGTTAGTGTTGAAAAACCACTTTTCACACTTGTGTTGGTGCAGGAAACCACTTTTGCACTTGTATTAGTGTGGAAAAACCACTTTTCGCACTTGTGTTAGTGTTGAAAAACCACTTTTCGCACTTGTGTTAGTGTTGAAAAACCACTTTTCGCACTTGTGTTGGTGCAGGAAACCACTTTTGCACTTGTATTAGTGTGGAAAAACCACTTTTCGCACTTGTGTTAGTGTTGAAAAACCACTTTTCTCACTTGTGTTAGTGTTGAAAAACCACTTTTCGCACTTGTGTTGGTGCAGGAAACCACTTTTGAACTTGTATTAGTGTGGAAAAAACACTTTTTGCACTTGTGATAGTGTTGAAAAACCACTTTTCGCACTCGTGTTAGTGTTGAAAAACCAATTTTCGCACTTGTGTTGGTACAGGAAACCACTTTTGCACTTGTATTAGTGTGGAAAAACCACTTTTCGCACTTGTGTTGGTGCAGGAAACCACTTTTGCACTTGTGTTAGTGTTGAAAAACCACTTTTCGCACTTGTGTTAGTGTTGAAAAACCACTTTTCGCACTTGTGTTGGTGCAGGAAACCACTTTTGCACTTGTATTAGTGTGGAAAAACCACTTTTTGCACTTGTGATAGTGTTGAAAAACCACTTTCCGCACTTGTGTTAGTGTTGAAAAACCACTTTTTGCACTTGTGTTAGTGTTGAAAAACCACTTTTCGCACTTGTGTTGGTGCAGGAAACCACTTTTGCAATTGTATTAGTGTGGAAAAAACACTTTTTGCACTTGTGATAGTGTTGAAAAACCACTTTTCGCACTTGTGTTAGTGTTGAAAAACCACTTTTCGCTCTTGTGCTGGTGTTGAAAAACCACTTTTCACACTTGTGTTGGTGCAGGAAACCACTTTTGCACTTGTATTAGTGTGGAAAAACCACTTTTCGCACTTGTGTTAGTGTTGAAAAACCACTTTTCGCACTTGTGTTAGTGTTGTGTTGAAAAACCACTTTTCGCACTTGTGTTGGTGCAGGAAACCACTTTTGCACTTGTATTAGTGTTGAAAAACCACTTTTCGCACTTGTGTTAGTGTTGAAAAACCACTTTTCGCACTTGTGTTGGTGCAGGAAACCACTTTTGCACTTGTATTAGTGTGGAAAAACCACTTTTCGCACTTGTGTTAGTGTTGAAAAACCACTTTTCTCACTTGTGTTAGTGTTGAAAAACCACTTTTCGCACTTGTGTTGGTGCAGGAAACCACTTTTGAACTTGTATTAGTGTGGAAAAAACACTTTTTGCACTTGTGATAGTGTTGAAAAACCACTTTTCGCACTCGTGTTAGTGTTGAAAAACCAATTTTCGCACTTGTGTTGGTACAGGAAACCACTTTTGCACTTGTATTAGTGTGGAAAAACCACTTTTCGCACTTGTGTTGGTGCAGGAAACCACTTTTGCACTTGTGTTAGTGTTGAAAAACCACTTTTCGCACTTGTGTTAGTGTTGAAAAACCACTTTTCGCACTTGTGTTGGTGCAGGAAACCACTTTTGCACTTGTATTAGTGTGGAAAAACCACTTTTTGCACTTGTGATAGTGTTGAAAAACCACTTTTCGCACTTGTGTTAGTGTTGAAAAACCACTTTTCGCTCTTGTGCTAGTGTTGAAAAACCACTTTTCACATTTGTGTTGGTGCAGGAAACCACTTTTGCACTTGTATTAGTGTGGAAAAACCACTTTTCGCACTTGCGTTAGTGTTGAAAAACCACTTTTCGCACTTGTGTTAGTGTTGAAAAACCACTTTTCGCACTTGTGTTAGTGTTGAAAAACCACTTTTCGCACTTGTGTTGGTGCAGGAAACCACTTTTGCACTTGTATTAGTGTGGAAAAAACACTTTTTGCACTTGTGATAGTGTTGAAAAACCACTTTTCGCACTTGTGTTGGTGCAGGAAACCACTTTTGCACTTGTATTAGTGTGGAAAAACCACTTTTCGCACTTGTGTTAGTGTTGAAAAACCACTTTTCACACTTGTGTTGGTGCAGGAAACCACTTTTGCACTTGTATTAGTGTTGAAAAACCACTTTTCACACTTGTGTTAGTGTTGAAAAACCACTTTTCGCACTTGTGTTAGTGTTGAAAAACCACTTTTCGCACTTGTGTTGGTGCAGGAAACCACTTTTGCACTTGTATTAGTGTGGAAAAAACACTTTTTGCACTTGTGATAGTGTTGAAAAACCACTTTTCGCACTTGTGTTAGTGTTGAAAAACCACTTTTCGCACTTGTGTTGGTGCAGGAAACCACTTTTGCACTTGTATTAGTGTGGAAAAACCACTTTTCGCACTTGTGATAGTGTTGAAAAACCACTTTTCGCACTTGTGTTAGTGTTGAAAAACCACTTTTCGCACTTGTGTTGGTGCAGGAAACCACTTTTGCACTTGTATTACTGTGGAAAAACCACTTTTCGCACTTGTGTTAGTGTTGAAAAACGACTTTTCGCACTTGTGTTGGTGCAGGAAACCACTTTTGCACTTGTATTAGTGTGGCAAAAACCACTTTTCGCACTTGTGTTAGTGTTGAAAAACCACTTTTCGCACTTGTGTTAGTGTTGAAAAACCACTTTTCGCACTTGTGTTGGTGCAGGAAACCACTTTTGCACTTGTATTAGTGTGGAAAAACCACTTTTCGCACTTGTGTTAGTGTTGAAAAACCACTTTTTGCACTTGTGTTAGTGTTGAAAAACCACTTTTCGCACTTGTGTTGGTGCAGGAAACCACTTTTGCACTTGTATTAGTGTGGAAAAAACACTTTTTGCACTTGTGATAGTGTTGAAAAACCACTTTTCGCACTTGTGTTAGTGTTGAAAAACCACTTTTCGCACTTGTGTTGGTGCAGGAAACCACTTTTGCACTTGTATTAGTGTGGAAAAACCACTTTTCGCACTTGTGTTAGTGTTGAAAAACCACTTTTCGCACTTGTGTTATTGTTGAAAAACCACTTTTCGCACTTGTGTTCGTGTTGAAAAACCACTTTTCGACCTTGTGTTGGTGCAGGAAACCACTTTTGCACTTGTAATAGTGTGGAAAAAACACTTTTTGCCCTTGTGATAGTGTTGAAAAACCACTTTCCGCACTTGTGTTAGTGTTGTGTTGAAAAACCACTTTTCGCACTTGTGTTGGTGCAGGAAACCACTTTTGCACTTGTATTAGTGTGGAAAAACCACTTTTCGCACTTGCGTTAGTGTTGAAAAACCACTTTTCGCACTTGTGTTAGTGTTGTGTTGAAAAACCACTTTTCGCACTTGTGTTGGTGCAGGAAACCACTTTTGCACTTGTATTAGTGTGGAAAAACCACTTTTCGCACTTGTGTTAGTGTTGAAAAACCACTTTTCGCACTTGTGTTAGTGTTGAAAAACCACTTTTCGCACTTGTGTTGGTGCAGGAAACCACTTTTGCACTTGTATTAGTGTGGAAAAACCACTTTTCGCACTTGTGTTAGTGTTGAAAAACCACTTTTCTCACTTGTGTTAGTGTTGAAAAACCACTTTTCGCACTTGTGTTGGTGCAGGAAACCACTTTTGAACTTGTATTAGTGTGGAAAAAACACTTTTTGCACTTGTGATAGTGTTGAAAAACCACTTTTCGCACTCGTGTTAGTGTTGAAAAACCAATTTTCGCACTTGTGTTGGTACAGGAAACCACTTTTGCACTTGTATTAGTGTGGAAAAACCACTTTTCGCACTTGTGTTGGTGCAGGAAACCACTTTTGCACTTGTGTTAGTGTTGAAAAACCACTTTTCGCACTTGTGTTAGTGTTGAAAAACCACTTTTCGCACTTGTGTTGGTGCAGGAAACCACTTTTGCACTTGTATTAGTGTGGAAAAACCACTTTTTGCACTTGTGATAGTGTTGAAAAACCACTTTTCGCACTTGTGTTGGTGCAGGAAACCACTTTTGCAATTGTATTAGTGTGGAAAAAACACTTTTTGCACTTGTGATAGTGTTGAAAAACCACTTTTCGCACTTGTGTTAGTGTTGAAAAACCACTTTTCGCTCTTGTGCTAGTGTTGAAAAACCACTTTTCACACTTGTGTTGGTGCAGGAAACCACTTTTGCACTTGTATTAGTGTTGAAAAACCACTTTTCGCACTTGCGTTAGTGTTGAAAAACCACTTTTCGCACTTGTGTTAGTGTTGAAAAACCACTTTTCGCACTTGTGTTAGTGTTGAAAAACCAGTTTCGCACTTGTGTTGGTGCAGGAAACCACTTTTGCACTTGTATTAGTGTTGAAAAACCACTTTTTGCACTTGTGTTAGTGTTGAAAAACCACTTTTCACACTTGTGTTAGTGTTGAAAAACCACTTTTCGCACTTGTGTTGGTGCAGGAAACCACTTTTGCACTTGTATTAGTGTGGAAAAAACACTTTTTGCACTTGTGATAGTGTTGAAAAACCACTTTTCGCACTTGTGTTGGTGCAGGAAACCACTTTTGCACTTGTATTAGTGTGGAAAAACCACTTTTCGCACTTGTGTTAGTGTTGAAAAACCACTTTTCACACTTGTGTTGGTGCAGGAAACCACTTTTGCACTTGTATTAGTGTTGAAAAACCACTTTTCGCACTTGTGTTAGTGTTGAAAAACCACTTTTCGCACTTGTGTTAGTGTTGAAAAACCACTTTTCGCACTTGTGTTGGTGCAGGAAACCACTTTTGCACTTGTATTAGTGTGGAAAAAACACTTTTTGCACTTGTGATAGTGTTGAAAAACCACTTTTCGCACTTGTGTTAGTGTTGAAAAACCACTTTTCGCACTTGTGTTGGTGCAGGAAACCACTTTTGCACTTGTATTAGTGTGGAAAAACCACTTTTCGCACTTGTATTAGTGTTGAAAAACCACTTTTCGCACTTGTGTTATTGTTGAAAAACCACTTTTCGCACCTGTGTTCGTGTTGAAAAACCACTTTTCGACCTTGTGTTGGTGCAGGAAACCACTTTTGCACTTGTAATAGTGTGGAAAAAACACTTTTCGCACTTGTGTTAGTGTTGAAAAACCACTTTTCGCACTTGTGTTGGTGCATGAAACCACTTTTGCACTTGTATTAGTGTGGAAAAAACACTTTTTGCACTTGTGATAGTGTTGAAAAACCACTTTTCGCACTTGTGTTGGTGCAGGAAACCACTTTTGCATTTGTATTAGTGTGGAAAAACCACTTTTCGCACTTGTGTTAGTGTTGAAAAACCACTTTTCACACTTGTGTTGGTGCAGGAAACCACTTTTGCACTTGTATGAGTGTGGAAAAACCACTTTTCGCACTTGTGTTAGTGTTGAAAAACCACTTTTCGCACTTGTGTTAGTGTTGTGTTGAAAAACCACTTTTCGCACTTGTGTTGGTGCAGGAAACCACTTTTGCACTTGTATTAGTGTGGAAAAACCACTTTTCGCACTTGTGTTAGTGTTGAAAAACCACTTTTCACACTTGTGTTGGTGCAGGAAACCACTTTTGCACTTGTATGAGTGTGGAAAAACCACTTTTCGCACTTGTGTTAGTGTTGAAAAACCACTTTTCGCACTTGTGTTAGTGTTGTGTTGAAAAACCACTTTTCGCACTTGTGTTGGTGCAGGAAACCACTTTTGCACTTGTATTAGTGTGGAAAAACCACTTTTCGCACTTGTGTTAGTGTTGAAAAACCACTTTTCGCACTTGTGTTAGTGTTGAAAAACCACTTTTCGCACTTGTGTTGGTGCAGGAAACCACTTTTGCACTTGTATTAGTGTGGAAAAACCACTTTTCGCACTTGTGTTAGTGTTGAAAAACCACTTTTCTCACTTGTGTTAGTGTTGAAAAACCACTTTTCGCACTTGTGTTGGTGCAGGAAACCACTTTTGAACTTGTATTAGTGTGGAAAAAACACTTTTTGCACTTGTGATAGTGTTGAAAAACCACTTTTCGCACTCGTGTTAGTGTTGAAAAACCAATTTTCGCACTTGTGTTGGTACAGGAAACCACTTTTGCACTTGTATTAGTGTGGAAAAACCACTTTTCGCACTTGTGTTGGTGCAGGAAACCACTTTTGCACTTGTGTTAGTGTTGAAAAACCACCTTCCGCACTTGTGTTAGTGTTGAAAAACCACTTTTTGCACTTGTGTTAGTGTTGAAAAACCACTTTTCGCACTTGTGTTGGTGCAGGAAACCACTTTTGCAATTGTATTAGTGGGGGAAAAACACTTTTTGCACTTGTGATAGTGTTGAAAAACCACTTTTCGCACTTGTGTTAGTGTTGAAAAACCACTTTTCGCTCTTGTGCTAGTGTTGAAAAACCACTTTTCACACTTGTGTTGGTGCAGGAAACCACTTTTGCACTTGTGTTAGTGTTGAAAAACCACTTTTGCACTTGTATTAGGGTGGAAAACCACTTTTCGCACTTGTGTTGGTGCAGGAATCCACTTTTGCACTTGTATTAGTGTTGAAAAACCACTTTTCGCACTTGTGTTAGTGTTGAAAAACCACTTTTCGCACTTGTGTTAGTGTTGAAAAACCAGTTTCGCACTTGTGTTGGTGCAGGAAACCACTTTTGCACTTGTATTATTGTGGAAAAAACACTTTTTGCACTTGTGATAGTGTTGAAAAACCACTTTTCGCACTTGCGTTAGTGTTGAAAAACCACTTTTCGCACTTGTGTTGGTGCAGGAAACCACTTTTGCACTTGTATTAGTGTGGAAAAACCACTTTTCGCACTTGTGTTAGTGTTGAAAAACCACTTTTCGCACTTGTGTTAGTGTTGAAAAACCACTTTTCGCACTTGTGTTGGTGCAGGAAACCACTTTTGCACTTGTATTAGTGTGGAAAAAACACTTTGCACTTGTGATAGTGTTGAAAAACCACTTTTCGCACTTGTGTTAGTGTTGAAAAACCACTTTTCGCACTTGTGTTGGTGCAGGAAACCACTTTTGCACTTGTATTAGTGTGGAAAAACCACTTTTCGCACTTGTGTTAGTGTTGAAAAACCACTTTTTGCACTTGTGTTAGTGTTGAAAAACCACTTTTCGCACTTGTGTTGGTACAGGAAACCACTTTTGCACTTGTATTAGTGTGGAAAAAACACTTTTCGCACTTGTGTTAGTGTTGAAAAACCACTTTTCGCACTTGTGTTAGTGTTGAAAAACCACTTTTCGCACTTGTGTTAGTGTTGAAAAACCACTTTTCGCACTTGTGTTGGTGCAGGAAACCACTTTTGCACTTGTATTAGTGTGGAAAACCACTTTTCGCACTTGTGTTAGTGTTGAAAAACGACTTTTCGCACTTGTGTTAGTGTTGAAAAACCACTTTTCGCACTTGTGTTGGTGCAGGAAACCACTTTTGCACTTGTATTAGTGTGGAAAAAACACTTTTTGCACTTGTGATAGTGTTGAAAAACCACTTTTCGCACTTGTGTTAGTGTTGAAAAACCACTTTTCGCACTTGTGTTGGTGCAGGAAACCACTTTTGCACTTGTATTATTGTGGAAAAACCACGTTTCGCACTTGTGTTAGTGTTGAAAAACGACGTTTCGCACTTGTGTTGGTGCAGGAAACCACTTTTGCACTTGTATTCGTGTGGAAAAACCACTTTTCGCACTTGTGTTAGTGTTGAAAAACCACTTTTCGCACTTGTGTTAGTGTTGAAAAACCACTTTTCGCACTTGTGTTGGTGCAGGAAACCACTTTTGCACTTGTATTAGTGTGGAAAAACCACTTTTCGCACTTGTGTTAGTGTTGAAAAACCACTTTTCGCACTTGTGTTGGTGCAGGAAACCACTTTTGCACTTGTATTAGTGTGGAAAAAACACTTTTTGCACTTGTGATAGTGTTGAAAAACCACTTTTCGCACTTGTGTTAGTGTTGAAAAACCACTTTTCGCACTTGTGTTGGTGCAGGAAACCACTTTTGCACTTGTATTAGTGTGGAAAAACCACTTTTCGCACTTGTGTTAGTGTTGAAAAACCACTTTTCGCCCTTGTGTTAGTGTTGAAAAACCACTTTTCGCACTTGTGTTCGTGTTGAAAAACCACTTTTCGACCTTGTGTTGGTGCAGGAAACCACTTTTGCACTTGTAATAGTGTGGAAAAAACACTTTTCGCACTTGTGTTAGTGTTGAAAAACCACTTTTCGCACTTGTGTTAGTGTTGAAAAACCACTTTTCGCACTTGTGTTGGTGCATGAAACCACTTTTGCACTTGTATTAGTGTGGAAAAAACACTTTTTGCACTTGTGATAGTGTTGAAAAACCACTTTTCGCACTTGTGTTAGTGTTGTAAAACCACTTTTCGCACTTGTGTTAGTGTTGAAAAA